>NC_134871.1:27050000-27332500 GCF_049852395.1 Peromyscus maniculatus bairdii
TAAAATAAAAAAGACAAAGTTGGGAACAAGATATGCTGGGGGGTGGTAATTGGGAGGGATATGAATAGGATACATTGCATATATGTATATAATGTTAAAAAAGGAATGTCTCTTATTAAAAATCACCCATTTTCGAAGATATGGTGGCTCACACCGTTAATCCCAGCACTTGGGAGGCAGAGGCAGGCAGATTCCTGTGACTTCAAGGCCAATCTGGTCTACAGAGTAAGCTCCAGTCAGCAGGGCTACATATTGAGACTCTGTATCAAACAAATGAAAAACCCCAAGTATCATCCACTTGACACTTCTTTTAAAACTGTGAATTCTAGGTCAAAAACTAGGGGTAAAATGATGAACACCTTTCCTGCTTTGAAGTCCTTGGTCCATTTACTGACTGGCAGCTCAACGTCACGTTTACTGCTCATGCAGATAAATCATGTGGAGAATAAACCATGTAATATGCTGACAATAGAAATTGGAAACTTTAAGGTTCTTAGGGATTTATTAACTGGGTTATGTTTCTTAAATGTCCATGTGAGCACTACAGTGGAAGTCACTGGATCAAACCAGAGCCAGGACTCCAGAGACTGAGGAAGGGCCTTCTCAAGTAACTACCAGGGCAACATCAAAAAGAAGAAATTGCCGGATAGTGGTGGTGCACACCTTTAATCCCAGCACTCGGGAGGCAGAGGCAGGAGGATCTCTGTGAGTTTGAGGCCAGCCTGGGCTACAGAGTGAGTTCCAGGAAAGGCACAAAGCTATACAGAGAAACCCTGTCTCACAAAACAACAACAACAACAAAAAAAAAAAAAAAAAAAAAAAGAAAAGAAAAGAAAAAAAAAGAAGAAGAAATTAAGTAGACTTCAGATCTATTTTTTTTTTCACTTTGATTCTTCTTGCCTTTATAAATTTCACCATTAACACCCTCCCCCCGCCACCAAAACATGATCAGTAAGATGGCTCAGTGGATGAAGATGTTCCCACCACAAATGATGGCTTCATTTTGGTCCCTGGAACCAACATGTTGGAAAAAGAGAAGTGACTTCTGCAAGTTGTCATCTGATGCCTTATACTTGCCATGCTGTGTGGCAGTGTATGCACACACAATAAATCCATGAATAATGCTACAGTCATAGGCTCTTTTTTCTTTTTCTTTATAAAATAGGATTTTATAAAGAATTTCTTCAGAAATCCCTTTTCCCCACCTCTGACACATGGAACTTACTATATAGCTGAGGATGATCTTGAACTCCTGATTCTTCGGCCTCCACCTCTCAGTGCCAGAATGACAGTATCACCATATTTGGCTTTTCTTCAAATATCTTACATATATTCCCACATCAATAAAGTTTAAAATTACACTGAATTCTCATTGAGTAATGGATTTAGCAACAGCAGAACCTAAGAGCAGAGTTCCACCAAGAAAGGCTAAAACATAGTACACACACGCACACACACATGCACATATTTAAACATACATACACACACAATTTAAACTTTAAAATCTCTACTTTACATCCATATAAAAATTCATCTGAATGGTGTGTCACTGTACCTAGGGGATTTTTCGTTACTTTACAGAACAAGTATACATGTTAATTCAAATCAAATAGGTCTGCAGAAGTGAAAGAGTTGAGGATGTTTAGGAAATTTTTAAAACAGCAACAAAAATCATTATAACCAGTGAAACCACAGTATACCAGAAGACAGATTAGAAATAGGATTATAATTTTTGGCTGTTAGCCTAGAAAGGATAATAAATAATGCTACAATCCACAGACCCAAAGAGGCCAAATAAGAAGATGATGGCTGGGGCGCGCGCGCGCGCGCGCGCGCGCGCGCGCGCGCGCGGGGCGGGGGGGGGGGGGGCACACACATGGATCTTCCTAGGAGGAAAAATAGAGCAGATTTTGCTAGTGGACTTGGGGTGAGTGGGATGAGAACAGGAGATCTCTGGTGTGTGGGGGATGCTGGGGGGAAGAGTACTAGAGAGACCACTGGAACTGGGGGCAAACCTAGCAAAGTGGAAACTCCCTCCAATCTGTGAGGGTGACCCTAGTGAAGACTCCTAGTAATAGGAGATTTGGAGCCTGAACTGGCCATCTCCTGTAACCAGGCAAGACTTCCAGTGGAGGGACTGGGATACCTACCCAGCCACAAAATCTTGGACCTACAATTGGTCCTGTCTCCAAGACATGCCGGGGCAGTGGTGGCACAGAACTTGAGGGTGGGTCCAACCAATGACTGGTCCAACTTGAGCCCATGCCATAAGAGGGAGCCCACACTGACACTGCCCGGGGGGCCAGGAGTCAGAGGCTAGACAGCCCAGAGACTTGGGATAGAACCAAACAGGACTGACAAAAAATAAAAATTCAACCCAATGATTCCTAATGATACTCTGCTATGCTCATAGATGGGTCCCTAGCCCAATCATCATCAGAGAAGCTTCACCCAGCAACTGATGGAAACAGATACAGAGACCCACAGCCATTAGGCAGAGCTCAGGGAATCCTGCAGAAGGGCAGGGGGAGTATTCTAGGAGTCAGAGGGATCAAAGACATCAGAACACAACCCATGGAATCAACTAAGCAGGGCTCATAGGGGCTCAGGGAGACTTGGAGGTAATCATGGAGCTTGTATGGGTCTGTGCAAGGTCCTCTGCATATATGTTATGATTGTGTAGCTTAATGCTTGTTGTAGGAATTTAGCATAGTCACTGTATCCAGGGTAGACATTAGAACAAACAGCTGTTTTCTAGAAGTACTTTGACATTCCTTGAAGAATCCTTGTGAAAAACAGTGACTGTTTTCTGGGAGTTGTAGAATTGTTTTGCTGAAGGGGCTTTGCCGCCATCACATGACTTTGGTCACAAGATGCTTCAGGCACACCTGAAGCTCTTGTATTATTGTGTATTGAACAGAATCCATAATAAAGGACTAAAGTCATGAGGGCACATGATGCTCTCCTTTAGTAAGACATGTAAATGAAACTAAGGACCTTTTGTGTATCAATTAATAAATGGCCTTTGTATGTATGTTGGGGATTCAGTCCATCAGAGAGGCTGGACCTTCTTGCTGCACACAGACCTTGAAATTTCATCTTGGAGTACCTTCTTTCTTCAACCAACTCTGCAACACAGAACACAATGTCCGTGTGGGCTCCTAACAGGGGGAGCAGGAGGGTCTGATTCTTCGCCTGTCCTTGGGACCTTCCCCCCTACCGGGTTGCCTTGCCCAGCCTTGATAGGAGGGTTTGTGCCTAGTCTTACTTACATCTTGTAATGCCATGTTTGACTGACATCCCTGGGAGGTCTGTTCTTTTCTGAAGGGAAGTGGAGGAGAAGTGGTTCTGGAGGAGAGGGGGAGGGGGCTGGGATGAGCAGCGGAGGGGAAATTGTGGTCGGGATGTAATGTATGAGAGAATAAAAAAAAGAAAAAGGATTATGAACAAGTAAAGGAAAGTAGAGTATGTATAATTATATATACATACATATATATGTATATATATACATATATATATCGAGAGACACAGAGAGACAGAGAGAGAGAGATGAAAGCAATCCAAAACTAAAAAGAAATGAGAAAAACTGAAAACTAGATGAGAAAATGAATGAACATGTTATACAGGGAAGGACTCATCAAGAGGCTCCTTTAGAAGAAAAGGCCTTAGTAGCCTTTTTAATTCACAGTCTAAGCCTGGCCTCAGTAGTTTAAACTACGATGTAATGTATAATGGATGGAAAGAAAGGCAACCACTCAGAACCTGTGTTGGATATAATCTCATTACTTCAATAATAGGATGAATGAGGCAGCTAATGATTATTTCATAATAAACCAGGAACGACTCAGGAATGATAGCCTATTTTGACACTTTTGTTCTTTGTGGTCATTTAAATGTCACTTGATGGCTAAAGTGACGGTGATTCAGAAATTTTTCTGCAAAAGATCAGTGGGGAAAAAAAAATCCCAGGGAGCCACATGTCCTTACAAATGACCTAAAGTTAATTAGAAAAGGCTGCATCCTTTCCAGTTCTGCTCATGCGTCAGCTCTGATTAAATTAAAAAGAAAAAGTCCTTTCACAGTTAAGAAAGGCCATGGTTAGCAAAACTTTGAACTGGGCTCAAGTAAGCACATTCCTAAATTTCTGTATGATGTCATAGTGAACACTCCACAGCCGAATTTGAGTTTGCAAGAAGTATGAGTGGCCTTTCAGTGTAAGAAATATCTGATCTAACACTAACTTCTTTCTGTGCAGGCTAACTGTCCAGGGAACAGGTGGCCCTGCTTTCAATTACAGGGGCTAGCATGCCAGTGTGAGGCCTGGATTAGTTCACCTTCTCCCGGGGAATTTTCCTCGGTTGGGAATGGATTTATTATGGCTTCACACATGGACTAGAGCTCATGTCAGCTGAGGGCAGTGACACATCATACGATTCAAATTAACCTGCTGTGGACTGTTCCGCAGGGCTTAGATTGTGTATTAAAATGACGACATTTTAAAAACAGGTTGAAAGAAACCAGGATCGCTGAACTGCAGTGGTTCCAATTTGTTCCAACTAATCTCTCACCTGCTGGAAATACCGTTCCAGGGTTTGTGGTAGCTGCTGCTTTGTGGGTTTCTCCAAGCCACTGACCTCACTAATGGGCACTGTTTGCCTCTGAGGAAGGAGGTGAAGCTTGGAGGGCTTTAGAGGAGCTTGTGATGTGGGGGTTATATATGTCAGCTGTCCAAGGTACTATGTAAAGAACACACACACACACACACACACACACACACCTCAACAACTCAGGGTCATTTTTAGCAACTTAAATGCATTTGTGCTACCTTGTTGAGAGAAACTGAGCCTAGAAATGGATCTGAAAGGCTAAATCCGAGAGCAACTACGTTCATATCCTTTGTGGGAACTTGAAGGCACTTACAGTTTCCCTCTACATTTCATGATCCCAGTTTTTATTGTTACTGTAACCCAACCTAGAGAACAAGCAAAAAGGAAATAAAAATACATGGTTTAGAGATGTAACAGGAAGACATTCTTTGGTAATGAATGATGTGCACACAGATTTTAAAAACTAATTGCTAAACGATTTTAATGCTAACACCGATCCTGCCAATAAGATCAGAAGTGTCATTGGCTATACTTGGTGTTATCTGTACTGTTCCTTTCAAAGCAGAGCAATGGCGGTGGAGGACAATCTGATCGGCAGGTGTTACCAGTCCTAGCACAAGGAACAGTCCTCTTACAGGTCTACTACCTAACAACAGTAACACAAAATAAAAACAAACGGAAACCCCAGGAATTTTTTTGAGTTGCTAATATGAACAACACAATATATTCTTTATATGTTAAAAGACTTTTAACATGCCCTGTGCTTCCCTTTTAATTAATCCTACTTTTGCTACAGCATTTGTGAAGTCTTAAATATAATGGAACAACATGGCAAAACAGTAAGAGAAATGGAATAGTTCTGTGGATTACTACCTACAAGGTGCTGGAACTGCCATTGTTTACTGTAAAAAAGATTTGTCTCAGTTGTTAGGCTAGTGTTTTAGAAGGCATATCACAGAGCTGACATACTATTCCAACTAATATTCCCTTAACACAACATAAACAAATAAATGAATGTATTTTTTGATAAAAGTGTTTAGGGCTAGAAGAAGTTAAACAACGCTCAATGTTTTCATAATAAAATAAGCATTCTAACCCCTGCTCCTCTTCCTCCATACCACTCTCTCCTCTACCACAAATGTCTAGCTTGGCTCAACTGTGATTGGTGCCTTTGGAAAACTATCACTTATGAAGGGAAATAATGTGTGCTTACACACGAGTCTAAAAGGAATTTTAATCAGGCATATAAAAGTTCCCGGGCCATAGCAAAGACACTTACTACCAAACTTGACAACTTGAGTTCCATCACTAAGATCAAAACCAACTCCTGCATGTTGTCTGGTGAAACCACTTTGCTACAAATGGTACAATGTCTAGACCAGAAGCACTCATTTCATCTGGAGTGCAGTAGAAACAGACTTCAGCAACATCTACTAAAACACTGTTTGTAGAGATGCATCAGGCACAAATTCAAACTTAAGAAATACAGTTAGAGAATAATTACATTAATTAAATATCTTAAAAGTTTGAATTTCCAAATACATTTTTGCTAATTTTTTTAACTATGAAATCAGAAACGATATATATCTATTTCCAAATTTTGAAAGTACCTTAAGAAAAACATAAGTATAAATGCTTTAAAACCATTTGCTATGCTTATGTTTTACTATGTTGTCATATTAAATGCCAGAATTATCAACACGTAACTATTCACTCATACACTGGCATTTCTCTTCAAATAAATGTATCTGGTTGTCTTGCAAATAAGGTGCTCAATTTATCACTGACTTAAAGATCCCACCCTTCTAACAAACAAATCAATAATCTGAACTGTAAGATAACTCCTAGCCAAACTGAAAGACTGCCTCGTTGTGGGACATTTGTACACTGTGTGAAGATGTATTTGCTGTGATTGGTGTAATAAAAAGCAGAACAGCCAATAGATAAGAGGAGGGATAGGCAGGATTGCCCAGGAGAGAAAGGAAGAGAAGGAGAATCTAGGTGCATGGCAGATGCCAGGAGATACAGAGAGGAAACAGGAGGTGAAAGATGAAAGGGAGGTAATGCCATGTGGTAGATTAATAAAAATATGGGTTAATTTAAGTTACAGGAGCTAGTGGGACAAACCTAAGCTAAGGCCGAGCTTTCATAATTAATAGTAAGTTTCCGTGTCATGACTTGGGAGCTGGCTGGTGAGACAGAGAAAGACTCGTTCCATTGCCAACAAACAAACAAATAAACAAACAAACAAAACTGAGCCTAAATGAAAAGTAACAAGTAACTCCAAATTCCTGTTTTCTCCTCCAGCAGCTGACTGCATGTTCCACTCTGTTCTACCATATCCAGTGTTACAGAGGAACAGCCCTGTGACCGGGATACCCTGCAACTGATGGAGTGAGGGACGTATGCACCACAGGTCAATGGCAGATGGAGTGAGGGATGCATGCACCACAGGTCAATGGGAGATAGAGTGAGGGATGCATACACCACAGGTGAATGGGAGATGGAATGAGGGATGCATGCACCACACGTCAATAGGAGATGGAATGAGGGATGCATGCACCACACGTCAACGGCTGATGGAATGAGGGATACATGCACCACAGGTCAATGGCAGATGGAGTGAGGGATGCATGCACCACAGGTCAATGGGAGATGGAGTGAGGGACGCATGCACCACATGTCAACGGCAGATGGAGTGAGGGACACATGCACCACAGGTCAATGGGAGATGGAGTGAGGGATGCATGCACCACAGGTCAATGGCAGATGGAGTGAGGGACGCATGTACCACAGGTCAATGGGAGATGGAGTGAGGGACGCATGCACCACAGGTCAATGGCAGATGGAGTGAGGGACGCATGTACCACAGGTCAATGGGAGATGGAGTGAGGGACGCATGCACCACAGGTCAATGGGAGATGGAGTGAGGGACGCATGCACCACAGGTCAATGGGAGATGGAGTGAGGGACGCATGCACCACAGGTCAATGGCAGTGTTCTTTTCTTTCTCATTAGTGGGATATAAATTGTTACTTTTCCCCTACAATTGATTATATCCAATATTTCTTATGCACTAGGAAGTGGGATCCACACTCTTCCAGTCCATCTGCTATCCCATTCCCTAAGATCACATGTGTATATTTGCTATGAATAGAACCTGTTCTTTCTTTCCTTTTTTTTTTTTTTTTTGTTTTGTTTTGTTTTTTTCGAGACAGAGTTTCTCTGTGTAGTTTTAGTGCCTGTTCTGGATCTTGTTCTGTACACCAGGCTGGCCTCGAACTCAGAGACCCACCTGGCTCTGCCTCCCTAAATGCTGGGGTTAAAGGTGTGCACCACCACCACCTGGCTAGAACCAGTTCTTCACACTAGCCCTAGAGACATATGCTGCAGAACCAGAGCAGTGAAGATCAGCCCAGGCAGTTCCAGGTCTACTCAGTCCAGACATCAGGACTGGCTTTTTTTTTTTTTTCCTTTTAAGATAGGTTTTCTCTGTTAGCCTTGGCTATCCTGGAACTCCATTTTTAGACCAGGCTGCCTCGAACTCAGAGATTCACTTGTCTCTGCCTCCTAAGTGCTGAGATTAAAGGCATGCGCCACCACTGCTAGACAGGACTGGTCTTCTTATCTACCTACCATTATACGGAAATGACTGACAGGCCACAGCATACACATTCAGCATGGTCCACACAGGGATAGTATCTCTCCTCAAAACTCCTACCTTTTAGTTGTTACTGGAGATTCTGAGACAGTCGAATGTCCCTGTTTTAAATTTCTTATGAAGAAACCAATATTAATTTGAGTACTAATACATTCAGAAGTCCTTTAAGTATAACAAACACAAAACTAAATACAGTCAGTTCTAGTAAGCAAACAGTGACGATCACATCAAGGAGGTAAAAACAGGAGGGGGAGATGAAGAGGAGATAGAGAAGGAAACTCCGACCTAGCCATGCTAATCAGCATTGTCCACACAAGGATCAACTCTTCAGAGTCACAGAAACCTACTGTTTGAACAGCTCATCTATCCCTGTGATATCAGCCAGTGTTCTTCATGTTCGTTCAGTCTTAGTCTCCTTATTCATAGACTAGGAGAAGAGCAGTAACTGCCCCTTGGCTCTTCAGACCTATGTGAAGACTTGATATTAAGCTATCTATCTAAAACCAAATACTTACTGCCTCTCAAAACCCTTCTTTATGCATTTGAAATAAGTATGCTCGTCTATGCATGCTCCCTTATAATATATGGAATCACGAAACTCATCCATCATACATACTATTTCCTTCATATGTAGTAAGAAAACTGAGGAACAGAAAATTTTATCAATTCCTTTAGAAGCACATGATTAAGAAAAAAAAGCAGCAATAAAATACAAGGTTTCAGCTTCCAGGCAACTATGATTGATGGGTGGGAACCTCCTGCCAGTAAGGACGAAGGTGCTACTCAAATTCACGTTTGCTTTGGGAACTTTAGGATGGGCAGCCTAAAGAGAGCATACTTCTGGAAGACAAGCTAGCTATTCACTGTCCACTGACAGACCCGAGGGCAATTGTCTATCTTCACACAAGAGATAAAGTATGCTTCATTATGACTTCCATACCTGGTCCATTAAGGAAGTCTTTAATTTGTAGTGTAACAAGGGAAGGTGGAATCCCACTTTTGCTGTCTGTTTCTCCAGGAACCGTCTGCAGCCACACAGTGTTATAGTCAAGGGCTTCCGGCAGGGTCTTCCCATGATCTAGGACAAAATTGAAGGGAAACACACTGATCAAACGACAAACATCTCAGTTTGGTGCATGAATTTGGGTGGACAAATAAGATCAAAGTATGGTTAAACCATTTTATGTAAACGTCCATATTTCCTTTATTTGCATACATATGGTGTGTGCATATAAATATATGATGTATGTCTAAAACAGATAAACTAAGTATACAAGGGAGGATGGTAACAGCAGAACTAGACCAAACTAATTTCCAATCTTCAGTCCCAGTGTCTGTGTGAAGGTAAAGACTGCACGCTGAGGACTGGCTCCCACTTCACACACACACACGCTGGTCAGCGTACACATGAGGCTCATACACGTTCACCAGATGCCGTGGGTTGAACTACTCAGGGTTTGATCTGTTCCAGAGTTTCCTGACAGCAAAACCACTCTTTATGGCTGAGCTTTGGAGGTTGCTGTCGGTAGCCTTCCCAAACCCACTTTCCCATGATGAGAAAGTTTGGTCAGCCTTTTACTAGTTCTAATTATGACTACAACTTTAGACTCTATTTCGACATTTTCCATTTTATATGATGTATTTCAATTTTTTCTGTTTAGCATTATATATCCTTTAGGAATATATTTTGGATACTGGTAATGCCAAAGAACTTGCTTTTAAAGACTTGGAAATGTATAGTTTTTTATTTAGATAGCTCTTTAAATAATGACTGTTGTATGTTGGCATATAATATAATAGGCTTTAAAAAGTCTTTTCAATATCCAGTTTTCCTTCAGTTTCACTACTGCTTTATTCTGTGTTTCAATGTCCTTTGAACGCCATTTTTATAGAGATGTTCTTGCCATAGAACCCATCTATCCCATTTTCAGCCTATCTGAAATGTGTTATTAAAGCATTATTTATTTTAGGCTTTATTGATTGGCTTGCTTTCAAGAATAGCATTTACATATAGTATACTATATTCAACATATGGTTATATAGTATTACTGTCATATGTGAACCGGGCATATAAATTCTGCCTTGGAATTTGTGTTTCTTGACCTTATCATGTGATCCTTATGAAAACTGGTACATATGAACCTGTATGTTATTTCAAAGAAAATCCTGAAAGCGATTGATTGTGACGTCCAATGTGTGTGGTAAAGATCAAACAATAAGCTAGTGCATGCTTCCCTTTTACAGCTGTTAAATTTAAAGCAGGGGAAATAGGAAGAGTAGTCCCATTACACAGGAACAATACACTATTCTCTCTTTCAAATACAACAGTCATGTCTGGGGAAAGCATGGTAACTTCTTGTTACTGGACTCAACTCAACTCGAGTTGACTCAACTCAGTGTGCAAGAGCTGTGTAACCTATCAGCATCTGAGTGTCTCTTCTCAAGGTGTCAGCTATCTATACATCATCAAAAGTGATTCCATCAAGTAAATACTTCCTGATAGATCTACATAAGGAGACATTTTTCACTTGGAAGAGGAAATAATCAAGCAGTAAATATGATGATCTAACAGATTAAATGTAATGACAATCAATAGAAATCCACTAAATTAGTGCAGAAACACTAACATGACGTATAGAACACTGGCAAGGAAGACTCAAACAACTCGCAGGAAGTACAATTTGCAGGAAGCTGGAAATTTATTGTACTTATGGCATCTAGAAACTATAGACCACTTTCTATACTTTCTAGAGGTAAGGATTCTGAGCAGGCTGTGGGACTGTAACTACATTAACTGATACACATCAATCACAACCCACACTAGAGAATATAAAGACTGACACTGACTAAGAAATCATGAAAAAAAAGTGTCTGGAAAGTAAGCAGACAGTATGGGTACCACTGAACAGAACCATTGATAATGGTATAGAAACATTAATGGGTGTCAGATCTCAGCATCATTAAATAGAAATCTTCACAGAACATGCTGGACCAACACTAAGACAATCAGCAACACTTATTTCGTTGGTTTGGGAGGGGACATCAACTGTCCTCTTATACTGGAGGCCCTTCTGGAGGTTTTTGTATGTGTAATAATTGGAGATAGCAAACTAACTTTAGAAATTAGTCCCCCTGAATAGATACATGCACATACATTCACACTTACTGAACATCTATTTCCCATTTTCCTACAGGGTTCCTTTTCCTACTGACTTGTAGGAACTGATTGCTCTTAGTATGCTAGATGTCTTTCAACTGCATTCTAATGTTCTGTGCATGCAGACATCATTTAACAGATGTAGGGAAAAAAGATATACTTTCAAAAACTTATTTTTAGGTAATTATGAATCTATTCCTAGCATTTGGGGAAACATGTTTTGCTTTTCTTCTTAAATTTTCACTATTTAATTCTTCAGGAGAGTACATAAGATAAACATGAAAATCTACTCACCTTTACTGTTCACCAGGGATATACAAGTTAAAATGAAGAATCAAATTTTCATTAATTGGAATAGATAAAAGATCATTATGTTAAGTGTGGGTGGTGGAGAGGAAATGGTTACTCCTACATGTGGTAGACATGACTGAACATGCAGGGTTCTTGCACAGACAGGACAGAGACCAGATAACTTTTCATTAAAATTCTAAATATCCATGCCCTTGGAATCAGAAATGACATCTGCAAACATCTCCAGTTTCACAGAAACACTTAAAAACACAGAGATTAATGTTCAAAGAAGTTGACTTCAGAATAATTTGAACCAATCAAAATTCAGGGAAAAAATCTCCACCTACAGAAGAGAACAGTAATCGTGACAGCACTGGGAACACTGCCTGGACTGCGACGCCCTGACGAGACTCAGGCCACACTACCATAGAAGACCTCAACACACTGTTCAGTTAATAAAACAGACACAGCGGAAATGGAGTTAGTAAATACAAATATGATCCCCCTTCCACACACAAATATATATTTATTTATTCATTCATTTTTGAGACATGGTCATAGCTTGGATTGTCCAAGAACTATGTAGACTGATCTGATCCACACCTGTTCGCCTCCTGACTGCTAGGATTAAAGGTGGACACCACAACACCCGGCCATTTTTTTTTTTTAAGTACTAGAACACCACTCTTTTTTTTTTTTTTTTGATTTTTTCAAAACAGGGTTTCTCTGTGTAGCTTCGCGCCTTTCCTGGAACTCACTCTGTAGCCCAGGCTGGCCTTGAACTCGCAGAGATCCGCCTGCCTCTGCCTCCCGAGTGCTGGGATTAAAGGTGTGCGCCACCACCACCCGGCTAGAACACCATTCTTGAGACAAGCTTAAGCACATGCTGATATATGGAACTGTAAGTTATTCAGGATGGAGGATAAAATAGGACTCTTTACTAAAGAATTTAAGAAGGTAATAGGAATGGGAATGGAAAGCTAATTCTGAAAATGCGTCTGAGTGTTTTCCAGGTTGGTAAGGTTTTGTGCAGGTGCCTCATAGGACAGAAGTTGGAGGGTCTGGCCACCTTGAGCTCTGGCAAGAAATAAGTTCTGGGCCAATTACAGAGCTCTGACTAGTCAGGGGAGACAGTAAACCAACTGGGAAGAATCAAAGCAGAGCCAGAACTAGGAATTAAAGCAACTATAGACATCTAAGAAATCTAGCCAAGGAAACCAGCACTTGGAGGGCTTCTTTTTGACAAAGTATTTGGATAACTGGGTTGAAAAAGTGTATACAGATTTAAAAGGTTGACAGACTAATTGAACTTAGAAACATCCAAAATATGTGAGCTCAGAGCTGATGGTTACTGAATGCAAAAACAGGACTTGTACGTCAATTTCTAGTTTACTCTACTGATAGGCAGTCCTGGCGGCTGCTGAAGCAGTGGTGGTAAAGGTGTGTGAGAATGCTCGTGGATTGTCTCACTTCCAACACCGCTGCATGCTCTAATGACCACACAATGAAAAAGACAATGTCTGGACCTCCTGAGTGCTATCTTCAATTTAATTTCTCCTAGGTATCATCATCAGGACCAGACAATTGGATGTGCACTATATATTCTTCCAGGCCCTATACCTGAGAAAGCACCAGATAAACTGAGATTAAAGGAGCTTGTAAAGATTGTATACATGAAGTGACAGACGGCGACAGCTGTTTCCTATTGGATGCTCCTCTAGGCTTTTCATATGTAGTAAGCACTTATTTATTAAGTACTGGAAGCTCTCAAAGATAAACTGCCGGTGTGGATGAGTGCAGTTAATTTCTTGTTTCTAAGCCTAAGAAACTAGGGCAAGGTTTTTTGTTTGTTTGTTTTTTGTTGTTGTTGTTGTTTTTCTTAAATGAGAAACCAGGGGTGGGAAATGGAATGGAAAAAGTGATGAACTGCTCATAGCCATACATTTTATTCAAGGTGAGAAAGTCAGGTCAGAGAGTTAGCAACAAGGTTGTAATCCTTTCTTTTAGGAAGACTTGCAAAAGAAAATAATCTATCACACTAAAGTACCCAAAGAGACCAATCCAGAAAGCCTCCTTTCAGTGTCTACGGAAGTGATTACAAAAGCTAATCCCAGGATAGTCAAAACCATGGCTTTCAGAAGGTTGATCATGGAGGCATATCTGCTGATAGACAATGGCTATGTTCTACTCTGGAGACACAGCCATTTCATTTAGCTGCTTGGGAACGCTTCCACTAAACCTGGGACAGTCACCTTGGAAAGTGCTGCTGTTATTTTTACTTCCTAACAGATAGTCACAGTAAGTGTATCATTTGGATTGTACAAAATACAACATAATTCGGAACAGACAATTCAAAATAGGTGCAGAGATAAATCTCCAAAAGTTCTTTGAAATTTCCTATTTACCACAAAATGTTTGTCAAGCTCACATAAACAGTGAAATAATACCATTTAAAAAGCTTTATTAATTATTCTTTTTTCTACCAGAGGATGAACGTGTGTTTCTGTTATAAAAAAGCTGAATTTTTATTTAGGTACTAAAGGGAAACATATTTCCTTTTGCCGTAGATCTCAGTGTTGTTTCCTTCTTTGAGAGTGACATGGCAGTGACCAGATGATGAGGCCCAGGTACTGTCCAGTAGGTTCTTCTAAATGCTTATTCCCACCACAGAGACAAAAACATAATACTTACATTCATTTGTTCCCACCATAGAGACAAAAGCGCATCCTTCCATTCATTCGTTTATTCAATCATTCATTCATGTGTGTGTGCGTGCTGGTGGAGGCAAGGCGGCACTGGACCCCACGAAGCTGCAGTCACAGCTGCCTGACATGGGCGCTAGAAACAGAACCCTGGTTCTAAAAGAGCAGCAAGCACTTTTAATAGATCAGCCATCTCTCCCAGCCCCCAGTACATTTTATGAGTAATGAATTTTGAATTTTAAAAAGCCAAGCACATAGAAATCTATTTACTTAAAAGTTACTATCTCTTACAGTATAACTCTGTCCTCATCCTCACCCTTGTATCTTAATGTTGCTTTCACCAGCCGCACCGGCGCTCCGGAGGGAACTGGTCAAGTAATGCCAGAAAGAGAGATTAGTCCAGTAGTGATTTTCTCTGGCAGTTCCAGGCAACATGTTTTGTTGTGATAGATACAAGTAACCAGAGCCACAAAAATGTTTTGATTACACTGGTACAATTTCTGTGATACCTGTATCAGTAATTTTCCTCCTTGCTGTGACAGAATACCCCAAGAAAAGCAACTCAGAAAGGGTTCATTTTGGCTCCTAGTCCCAGAGTACAACACATCAAGGTAAACCAATCCTGGTGGCAGAAGCTTGAGGCAGCAGCTGGTCCTGAAGCAGAGAGAGACCAATGCTACTGGTGCTCAGCTCACTTTCTAATTCTTTTTTTTTGTTTTCCCAAGTGTTAATTCTGCTTTATTAGTCAACCGGAAAACTAGACAATCCTCCAGTCTAGGGAGGCATTAACTTAATCCTCTTCTTCATCATCACCAGCTCCAGCACCACCACCACCCTGGCCCTTCTTGGAGAAATCAATGTGCTTCTGGGAGTCCAGATGGACAATAAAGGATGGAATGTTCACCACCTGCTTGCGGACCCTGATACGACGCTGGCAGATGAGCACACGGGCATGGTGAATAGATTTAGCCAGACCCAGCTTAAAGACCTGAGTCTGTAGCCACCTCTCCAAGAAATCCTCAATCTTCAGGCCCAGGATGTAATCCAGCTTCATCTTGCCCTCATCTAGCACCCCAGTTCGAACAGTCGCCTCAGCAGAGCATTGCCTTCAAAAAGACGCCGTGGGTCCTTTTTGTCCAGTGTCAGCAGCTCCAGGGCCTGGATCTTAGCTAGGGTAAATTTGACCCTCCAGACCTCACGTTTGTTCCGGAGTCCATACTCTCCGATCAGCTTCAGTTCCTGGTCAAGACGCGATTTCTCGAAGGGTCTCCGTGGGGTCACATAGGTTTTGCGACAAACCCAACTTCTGGCAACCGGCATGTTAGATTCTCTAGGCCCGCCGCACCTACGAACTCACGCCTGTGACCTCACTTTCTAATTCTTATTTGGCATAGGCCCCCAGTTCATGGGATGGTACTGTCCATAGCTAGGGAATCACTTCCCATCTTAATTAATCTAACGTAGAAATTCCCTGATGGGCATGCTCTCAATTAGCCTATCTTGTTAAGATTTCACAATCATGCCTGGAGGTTTGTTTTGCAGGTGATTCTAGGTCCTGTCAAGGTGACAATATTAATCACAAGACCCTGGTCTACTGTGGATATGAGTGCTAACTCAGATATGATATACCGTCAGGGTATTAAATTTCCCTGTGATGGAAAGCTCTTGTAAATTTCTGCTCATGAAAAAGTCTAGTAAAATTTAAAGGATGATTGATTATTGGGGTTTTGCTATACCTCATTGTAACTATATTTCCCTGTTTGTTTTTAAGCTGAGGCCCCTCTATGTTCCCTAAGCTGGTAAATGGAAACAGTATCACTCAGTATCACCTCTACTGACATACCAATCCATTAAGTTGGGCATGCAAAATAGCAACCCATCATAGTTCATAAGCAATATAGCCCAAACGTGTTAATGGTACAAGCAAGTTACTTGAAGTGGCTGTCCAAATGCCAATGGTTCCTACTCCGGTTCCAATGCTTTTTGCATCCAAATATGCACCTATGGTTTCATGGTATTTATTCTATGACTGGTTGACTGAGAAAGAGAAGGCTAGGGCATGGTTTACAGATGGTTCTGCACACTCTTTAGGTATCACCCAGAAGTGGACAATCTAAAGGACTACATTCTCTTTCTGGGATAGAACTCTTCACAATGGATAGAATTTCAGTGCGCGTGATCATACATTTTTCTTGGAAGGAAAAATGGCCAGATATATGTTTATATAGTGATTTATGGGGTAGAGGTAATGTTTTTGCTCAGTGGTCGAAGACTGGAAAACTGGTGAGAAAGGCATCTGAAGAAGAGATAGGTAGACAGATCAATCCATGTGGACAAAGGATGTGAAGATACTTGCATCCATCTAAACACTCATCAAAAGGTGACTTCAGCGGGGGAGAAGTTCAATAATCAAGTAAATAAGATAATCCGTTCCGTGGATAATCACCCCCTTTTGCTGGCCATTTCCATCATTGCACAGGGGCTCATGAACAAAATGGCCACAGAGGCTGAAACAGGAGTTACACTTGAACTCAACAACATGAACTGATTATGGCTTCTAATGAATAGGAAATCTTCCAACAGCAGAGATCAACACTAGATCCCTGGGATGGTATCATTTCCCAGAGCAACCAGCCAGAAACCTAGTGACATGTTAATTTCATTGGACTACTTCCATCATGGGAAGGGCAGTGTCCTGTCCTTACTAGGACAGATATTTTATGGTTATTGATTTGCTTTTTACTGAATCTAATACTTCTGCCAAAACCACCATACTTGGACTTATAGGATGCCTTATTCAACATCTCATATTTTATGCAGCATTGTTTCTGACCAAGGAACTAACTTCACAAGAAAGAGACGTGTGACACTGGGCCCATGCCCATGGAATCAATTCATCTTAACATTTCCCCATCATCCCAAAGCAGCTGCCTTAATAGAATGGTGGAATGGCCTTTTAAAAACACAGTTATCATGCCAAATTAGATGTCCAAAGCCTGTAGGGCTCATTCAGAGTTCTTCAAAAGTCAGCATATGATTTAAACCAGTATCTAATGTATGATAATACTTTTCCTACAGCCAGGACTCACTGGTCCAGGAATCAATGGGTAGAAATCACTCCCCATCAACTCTACTGACCCACTAGAAAAAAACTGGTTCATGCTCTCATGACCTTCTGCTCCACTGGCCTACAGACGAGGGGGATGAGCTTCTATAAGAGGACCACTACACACATTCCATAGAACTGGTAGGTTAGACCACAGCCACTTTGGGCTACTGATGTCCTTGAGTCAACAGAGTAAGAGAGAGTTATAGTGTTCAGAGTAGTGGATGATTCAGATCACTAGAGGTAAACTGGACTGCTTCTTCTCAACAGAGTCACCAAAGATTATGAATGTAGGAGATCCTTTGGGGTATCTCTTGGTATTATTAAGTTTTGTCATTAAGGTCAATGAGAAACTGCAATAACCTAATACAGGCAGGATGACAAAGGGTTCAGACACTTCAGGAATGAGGTTATGGTTAGTCTCTCCAAGTTGAAGCACTTGTTGAGGATAGAGGAAATACATAATGGGTAGTTGAAGAAGGTGGTTACAATATCAGCTAATGCCATGTGATGAGATTCAGACACAGGACTGTAATTGCCAAAGCATTTCTGTTCTATTTTTTTTTTGTAAAGTGTGTGTGTGTGTGTGTATGTGTGTGTGTGTGTGTGTGTGTGTGTGTGTGTGTGTGTGTGTGTGTGTGTGAGAGAGAGAGAAGAGATTGCTCAGTAGGTACAAACACTTGCTGTTCAGGGAAGCTGGGTGGTTTCCATCATCCATATGGTGCCTCATAACTGTCTGTAACTCCAGTTCCAGAAAAATCTGGTGCCCTTTTCTAGTCACCATGAGCACCAGACATGCATGTGGCACATACACATACATGAAGGCAAAACACCCAATACACATAAAACAAAATCATAAAAAAGGAATCTTTATTGATGACAGAGCTTGTCGATAATTTACTGGGAAGCATTGTGGATGGCCTACACACTGGATCAGTGTGTGTGAGAAACTGAAGATGGTGAATACCATGGGAGAGAGAGCAGGGTGAGGCCACAGCTGCATCTGGCTTTCCCATGCACAATGCATGGAGTGCAGGTCCCTGTAATGAAAGGCCAGGCATCTGACCACTGGATGTGGAAAAGGAAAACAAAAAGCTTTTCTGTATTTGTTTTATGATTTATAGTTTAAATAGCTAGCCTTTCTTTGTTAAAAAGCCACAGAATCAAATGTAGTCTATGAGGTCCTATAGTACCTGAAAATTAAATTGTGAAGGAACCTAGGTAAAGAATATGTTCTAATAATTCAGTGCTGGACAGAAAATGACGAGGAGTCCAATTCTGAACTGTACTGGATTCCAGGTGAGCGGCAGCTCATTTTGTTGCCCAGGCATCTGCACAGATATGTAAGTGCTCTTTTGCCATGCTCTGCTGTTCTGTATCCTACAGCAATGAGAAAGAATGGATTAAAGTGTCCTTGGTTCTTACTTTTAGAAATCAGTCTTCCTCACCTTGCTGGACGGAAGTTGGTATTGCTACTTCATGATGGTAACCAGAGGGTAACGTGTGCAATAACAATTCAATGCATTTCTTTTGACTTTGTATTTTGTTTTGTTTTGCTCTTTCTTTGATATTCTAAATCTTCCCTATTTGGTTGTTTTCATGTTAAATTATAGCACGAGTTTCAAATATTTTATACGATAACATTTGATTAAAATTTAGTGCAACTTAACACGGGTACTTGCTCTCCTATTTAATAAAAAGTAGTCATATGTCCAAGGAAGATGAACTTAATTCTAACTGTAAACATCTGTTTTCTAAGCAAAGAGTTCAGTAACGTTAAAATGCACAGAAGTATACAGAGCAGATATTGCTGCAGCACTTTTATAAAGGAATTTATATCATCAAAAATTTAGTTGCTGCATGAAAGAAACTGGGCAGCAGAACTAAGATAAAAAGTCACGTCTTGTGATTTTCTTTCCAATGTATTTCATCATATATTATTAATCCTCCACAATGATTAGGTCATTTCTCACATACTTCTCATTACCTTCCTCCCTGAGTGATGCATTTAAGCAATCTACTTATTTGCCAAAGTGTGTAAATTAGTTTCACTTCATGTTACAGACCAGCAAGAAATCTTCCCAGAAGCTAAATTTTCAGATAAATGTTCAAGTTGTGATCCTTATGACATTAAAGTCACAGGTTAATTCTAAGCTTTTCCAGGGACATTAACAACCTTATATTCTAAAGACACATGTAATTCAGTCCTTTTCATAAAGCCATAATGACTCAATGAAATCAAGATATGATTTATGAGGTGTAAGAAACTAGTTTATGATTTTCAACTGCTGGTTTACTCAAATGTCCTTGGCACACGTTCTCCAGTCCTGTTTGAAAGGGCGATCCAGCCAACTGATGTAACTGAGACATTTCATGTTGCACAATAGTTTTAATGATACTGAGACAGAGGAATTATTTTTAGCCTATTATAATCACTATTTTAAATAGACTTAAAGGTGGTAACACAGAATAATAAAAGCAACCGCAATAACATTAGCATTTATTAAACTCTGCCACACAATGAACTAAGAATAGCAAATATACATTGTCTGTTCCTCCTGACAGCCCCAAGAAGCTGCTACCAGTGTCTTCCCCATGTCACAGATAGTGAAACTAAAGCTTAGAGAGATTACGATTAACTTGCTTACAGCCATACAGAGCTATTAAAAACACAGAGCTGAAGTTAGAACTCAATACTGATAATCTCTAAATCTAGAACTCTTATTGGGTTCCACTCAATGTCTGACTCTTTAGTGGACTTTACCTCATATCTACAGCATTTGAAAATACAGAAAAATATCCAATGTTACATACACTGTGTCTTTGATGTTAGCATCCAACAAAGTGTGTTATGATTTGCTTTTATTTTAATCTATCTGATATTTGAAAAGTTATTATCAGTATAGAAGTTCTGAGTGGGCAAAGGAATTGTTTTCATTTGGCCTGAGAAGTAAGATCCTGGACTGACTTTGTACTAAGGAAATATGGGGTTGGTTAATTCCCTTAGAATGGCTGAACTTGTCCACAAATGACCAGATGGCACAGCCATTTCTTCAAAAGCAGACAAACAAACTAAAAAAACACAAACTCATCAAACAAATCAGGAAAATGACATCTGAAGCTGCCTTAGGCCACACTGTCAAGTTAGGAGGCCATTTAAAACCTGTACTTCATTACTTAAACAAAACAAATACCATTAAAATATTTATAAACACAACTAATATGATTATGTTGAAAACAACTACATACATCTTTATTTAAATGAAAATTGCCAATACTACAGCTGTTACATATAAAGGTATTGGCAGAGAGCTCATTTCTGCTAGAGGTTGCTCCAGGTGGGCAGAGTATGGAAAGGGCTGTTGACATAATACTTTAATATTTAAAAATCTGTTGACTTACAGATGTATGATTTACCTGGACTATATTGAAAATCATTTGTAATTGATTATTAACTGTCAAAAATGAACTCAAGCCGATAAGCTAGTCTTTAAGTATAAACTTCCAGTTTTTAGAATAAGGAAATAATTTAGTATTGCATATACTTAATGATATAACTAGTATAATTTGGGATCACTAAGTTATGCAGATTGGAAATTACACTTTATAAGATAATATGGTTAAGATAAGAACTGTTACAATTTTTATCTCACTTTAAGTTTATAAATTAGATGTAGTTGAGTAGTAGATTTTACTTGCCACATATTCTGGTTATAATCTACAGAATTTATAGTTCATGTATATATACATCTACGAAGGAAATGTATGCCAGGTATGGTGGCCGACAGCTGATTCTAAGCTCTTGAGAGGTTGCGGCAGGAGGGGCAAGCTGCAGGCAAGCTTGGGCTCCATCCCCAGACCCTGCCTCAGAAATACATATATAAACATATCATATATTATGTATAAATATATAAAGTACATATACATATGTGTGTGCAATTATGTATTTCACATATCCTGTGGACTGACAACAAAGACAATTTCACAGCATTTCCTTTTCTGAATGGTGTATGAAAACAAATCACTAAGGAACCCCAAAGGAACATCACTGTTACCTCTGCACATCTGGGCAGGAGCTAGCTTAGTGGTGACACGGATAAAATTTGGGTTAATACAGACAGTTTCCTGGGAGTAGTAATTATCATTACCATCTACTCCAATGACCCATGCTCACAGATTTAGACAGTAAAATATGACTTCTACAGGAAAACACATAGTAAATTTTTCAGAACACCAGGCCCTAGCTACTGGACTGGAAATTATTATTTTAAAACTGCAAAATTTCTAGTACCAGCCATAATGGAATAAGTTCATTTCCACCTAACTCATATCCTGTTACTAATTTAAACACACACACACTCACACACACACACACACACACACACACACTCACACACACACGCACACACTCTGAAAAGTTAAGAACACCACAAATTGGGAAGAGGTGCCAAGCTTACAGATATGACTCATTCAGCAATGAGTCTCTGCATTTGTTTTGTCTGTTTTTGTTCTCTCTTCTTATAACTTTGATTTGAGAGTGAGCCCTGAGCTGTGTGCACAGCAACGGGAAGCAGACAACGAAAACAGCAATAGACACTCTGGGAACTAAGGTCCCTATGGTTTCAGGAACTGGTAAAGGAACTTTGTATCCTTTCTCTTTCCTCTCTTGGCTTTGTGCTGAGAGCATGTGTGCGTTTGTGAGCACATGGAGAGGATGATGTCTGTGCTATGGTGGCAGCAACAAAGGTATTTAAGACTGTAAGTCAATATCACACTCACACTTCATAAGGCCAATGCACACATACCTGAAATGGGTAGAAATAACACAAGTTTCCAACAAGGAAACCAAAAATGAAATAGTTAATAAAAACCCTATGATCATACAGGTCAAGGTGGGATGACAAAGTCTGCAGAGCTCTGTGGGACAGAACCAGAAGTAACCCTGAGCACCAGAAGCCAGACAGAGTGGTGTAAACAGATTTGAATAAATGTTGTCGCCAAGACCTCACATTTAATAGAAACAAACCAAAAACCCAATTTACGGAATCAAGAAGCTCACCAAACCTCAAAATGAATAAATTCAAAACAATTCAAGTTCAAACACATGATAACTAGCATAGAGAAGAAACAAGGTCATGAGAACAGTTACAGAAAAACAACTAATTATGGATTTAGAAACTGTGATTGCAATAACCACAGACTTCTCATTAGAACTCATGGAGGGCAGAATGAAAGCTGAATCTACCACTAACAGAATAAGAGCAGTCCTCTGTGTTCAGGCTGTCTGACGCAGCTTTCTGAAGTGTCTCTTGAGAAGTACAAGTCCATCATTCAATGCGTCCTAGCATACCTCATTCCACAAAGACCTACATTCCCTAAATCTTTATCAGGAATTCTCAGCACAGTTATTAAAGTGAGATGCTTGAAGGCAGAAACTAGGTTTCCCAGCATCTGCATTTGTTTCATAAATGGCAGGAGTTCAAAATGAATGAATGAGTGACTGCCCTAAAGATGGTCTGAGAACAGAGTGAAAGCACACAAAAAGGGGTAAGAGGTCCTACAGCATTAAGTGGAGCTGACTAAAAAAACAGGAAGAAGGATAGTTTCAAAAAGTACACTGATAAATTTAATAGAATTATTTTGAGAAATAACAGCACATTCTAAAAATGTTAAACAGAGTTTTAGTGTTTGCATTCAAAGTCTTCATTAGGATGCCCTTAATATGTTAGCAGAATGAATCCTTCATAAGCTAACATTAGACCCCCACCTCCCTAGAGTACTCAGAGCCACGCTTCAACAAGGAGTGATGTGAAGGACTGTCACTTAATGCTATAACAGTTTGAACTCTAGACTACTGTTGTCTAAGATGACTAAGACACTGGCATGGATTTTCTCTTTTTGTCACACAAATGAATGAATAAAATGAATTAGATGTCACATCATGAGTTAAATAAAATCCTTGACAATGCTAATTTTGTTTTATACCAGTTTGCCTCTCTGTTGTTCTGATAAACAACCATGACCCAAAGCCACCTGAGAAGGAAAGAGTTGATTTCAGCTTCTAGCTTCCATTCTGTCCTGAAGGAACCTCAGGACAGGAACTCAAGGGCAGGAAAAAGCAGAGACCATGTTGGGAGTGCTGTTTACTGCATTGCTTTCTTATACCAGGAAGACCATCTGCTCAGTGCTGGCACCATGGTGGGCTAAGCCTTCATACATCAATCAATAATCAATAATACATCCCACAGACTTGCCTACAGGTCAATCTGATGGAGGAATTTTCTCAATTGAGGTTCCCTCTTCCCAGAAAATCCAAGCTTGTGTCAGGTTGACAAAAAAACTAAACATCACACTTTCTTAAATAAAACAATTATTTTTCTTTTCTTAAATATTATCCTCTAAACATAACAGGCCCTTTAAAAGAGTGAAAAAAATTATTTACATTTGCTCCACAGGATCCTCATATAAAAGATATACATTATGTATATGATATACATGAGCACATGCAGTAATGGCTATGACCTTCATGGAAATCAATAAACAATTACAAGTAACATGGTGTCAATTTTTTTATAATAAAATTTTTTTTTATTGAAAACTAACTAAATATAGAAATGACCTTCCAAACCCAAACAATATCTCCTTAAGAACTGCAGGTATGTTCAAAACATTGATTTAATAAAGCCATTGAGAAGCATATTGCTCTAGTTAGCTTTCTGTTGCTGTGATAAACACCATGGCCAAAAGCAACTTGGGAAGGAAAGGGTTACAGGTTACTGTCTATAATTGAGGGAAACCAAGGCAGGAAGAGAAGCAGAGACCACAGAGAACACTACTTACAGGATCGTTTAGCTACCTTCCTTATAAAGCCAAGGCCTACCTGCTCACTGAAGGAACCACCTCAGTGGGACAGGCTCCTATATCAGTTAGCAAACAAGAAAATGCCCCAGAGACATGCCCGGAAGTCTGTCTGGTGGAAATAATTCCTCAGCCGAGGTTCACTCTTCCCAGAAATGTTTAGTTTTGTATTAAGTTGACCAAACCAACCTGTACATACAGACATGCTAAATTCCCCATCGCCGGGCTGTTACTTTCATAAAATATTCATTTAAATGTCCCCAAAATATGAACAATGTAGAAAGACACAACCTGTTTCTTCCTTGATTTTTAACTTCTGCTGGTTTTGAATTTCCTCTTAAACTTTCTAGGAAGGTTAGCTTCATTTTGATAATCCATTTTATTCTTTCAACTCAGACAATAAGGACTTTTGACTTTAGAACTCAATGACAGGGCTGGCTACTTCCTCCTCACTCTTCCCCCTTCCACCCCATAGACTTTAACAGAGTAGCCATGCATATTTTCTATGCATAAAATTACTGTCTGTGGACTGCCACAGACTAAGGTACATGGAACAGGTTTCTTTTAGTGGCATGGGAAAGCACCACATAAATTCTGTTTTGATGACTAAATTGATAACAGGAGTTGATCAGTTCACCCAAGTGGACAACCAATTGAAAAGAACTTTCCAACATCTAGTTTTAAATGACAATTTCATTAATATCTAATAAAAAATTATTTAAAACCCTGAGAAAACTAATCAGTGCATTTTTGTGTACCAAAGAAAATTTATATCTTTTTTTTTTTTTTTTTTTTGGTTTTTCGAGACAGGGTTTCTCTGCGTAGCTTTGCGCCTTTCCTGGAGCTCACTTGGTAGCCCAGGCGAAAATTTATATCTTCAAAAGTCAACAGCAGTATCAAACTGGTATGAGGCTTGCCTCCAGACTTTAACCTAATATCTCTGGCTTTCAGCTAAAGCAGTATGGATTAATTATAGATCACCGGTTTGAAAAAGTAATGGTGGGGAGAAGAATTCTAGATTACAGAATAAGTCGTAGACTTGGAATGAATTGTCCTTGTCGACATCTTATTTCATAGATAAGGTAACAGAAACACAAGGAAGTGAAGTATCTGCCTAAGGGAGCTGCCAACTAATGGCAGGGTGGATAATACAAGTCCAATTTTCTGTTTTCTACCTTAGTAATCTTTCTGTCATATAACAATGATGAAAGCAGGAATAATAAACATTTATTAGGAACTCCTACTTACTAGACTTAATGCTAAGAATTATTAGCATTAGTATCTTAGAATTATTCATAAATTATCTCTCTTCATCACAACTGCCCTATCAGATAATTCTATATCCCGTAATAGCACCAGAATGTGAAGTCAGGTTTGTCACATTGTGAAGACAGGCTATATTGTCACATCATTGGACACATTTAATAGACAAAATCACTAGTTAAAACTTGGAGAGGGAACCATTTGTACAACCTGTGTAGAGAGGGAAGTCTGAAGGAGACAATGGCTTCACAGCTCTCCCCTCAGGGCACCTAGAGGTAGAGAGTCTAGCTGCAGAAAAGTGACTAATCTTGGGTTTGCAGTTGTAGCTGTTCCCATTACAGCTCTGACTTTGGGCAATTACTTCTCTAAGCTTTATTTCTTAGCTTCTCCATCTGTAATATGAAACATGACATACTCACAGAGTTATTATTAGGGTAAAATAAGAGAATTAATTATTAATTATTAAGTATTAATTAAAGCAGGACAATTCTTGGTGGAGTACTCAGTGACAGTTACAGTTTATTTATTTATTTGTTTGTTTTAAGTCATTGTATTTTAACTACTTACAGTTTTGGTTTTCTACCACATCTCCTCAAAGCGCTAAACTAACTTTTAAGAAATATGACCATGTAAAGTACATACTATACTGGTAATACTTGGTTATAATCAAGAATTGCTCTATGTAAGGGTCTAAGGAGATGCCCAAGGAAGGCACCCACAGAATAGTCCTCAGTCGACTTTCTTCAGAAGGTAACTCTACTTTAGCTTCATCTGCTGTAATTGGGTTCTACACCAATCCCCAACTCATGAAAGAAATACCTAAATCTTTCCTTATTCTTTTATTCTAAGAAGATATTATCATCCAAATGAGTATATTTGCTTTGAGCTCTTTATGACCTTGTTGAATACAAATTTAGACAAAAAGACACAGACATATTATTTAGAAGTATACTAATAAAATAGATTAAGTTGAACCTACTTCTATATATTTGGAAAAGTGAAACCCATCATTGGCAGTTCCCATTCATTACTATGGACTATTTGCTTGCCTCATATATGTGTACACATGTACACATGTACACACGTACACATGTACACACACACACACACACACACACACACACACACACACACACGCAGCATACCAATAGGTTGAGCTTGAAGTAAGCAAAGAAAGTGATCTGTGATTTCGGAATATCTATAATGCAAGTTTGGAAAGAGGCTAAAGATGTTCCTATCAGCTCCTCCCCGCCACCATTCTTCCCAATCACCTCTTAGCAGAGCCACTGAAGACCCTTACCTACATAAGAAATTGTAGCTAAGTGACTTTAAGAAGGTGATGGGAATTAAGATTTACTATTCTAATCTGTGCCAAGTTCCAACCAATGCTAAGCCGAACCATAAAGAGGCATCAGTTAAGTAGGTAGAAATCCTCAGATAATAATAGAAGTTCTGCTAACACAGCACCTGCAAGATCTCTAGTGCCTTGAAGTACCTATTACATCACAGGCTCTCAGTGATGAGAATGTTTGAAGAAGGAAGACAGTAGTTGCCAGTTAATGTTAATAAATGGTTCTCACAATAGTAGAGCTGTTTGATAGCATTTCCCAGTATCTATGGTATAAATAAATACTCAACATGGCTGATTTAAACTGCCAGTGGATTAACAGTTCTTTACAGGTGAGCAGCTGGCCTTTAGAAGCCTAGTATGAGCTGCCAGCTTGATATATTACAGAGGATTACAGGAGAGACCAGGAAGTAGTTTTGGCAAGAGCCTTGGGTTCCACACCCTTGGCCTGAGTCTTCACCTTGCTGCCTGTTTTCCAGTAATGTGCTATGTAAAATGGTTGTGATATTTACTCTTCCTTATCAACTGGAATGGATTTGGAGTCACCTGGGAGACACACCTCTGGGTGTTACTGTGAGGACTTTCCAGAGATTTAACTGAGGAGGGAAGATCCACCTTAAATAGGAGAGGTACCACCCCAAGGACCAGAGTGGGATTTCAAAAATAAGAAGGGAAAAAAAATAAGGAGGAGGAAGGGAGAAAGTAGATGGAACACCAGTATCCATTTCCTGTGCTTTGTGAACACAATGTGAGTGCCATCTCATACCTGTGCTACCATGCTGTTGTTGCCATGACAGACTGACTGTATGTATCCCCTCAAACCATGAGTCAGAAAACCTTTCCTTTCCTGAAGTTGCATTTGTTGTATCAACAAGAAAATAGTTAATTCAATGGCTCTCTCTAATGAGAAGAATTAACAACCCGAGTTTCAGACCAGATCAGCTCTCCAAATGTCTCACTGCTGACTTCTATCCATTTGGTGTGATAGCAACATGCCAAACTACCATGTGCTTGCTAGGTTCCTCTTCAAGTCTTGAATCACATTCATAGCTACTCTCCAGTGTTTGCTGCTAAATTTCCAGGGTGTCTCACACTCTGGTTCCATTTTCACTGGATCTTATTATTTAATGTTCATACATCTTAACTCTGAACAGCTCCCGTTCCTATTCTCAACGAGTTTCAGAAGTTCTATATGGTTATAATACTATAAATACTATAAGATGCTCTCTGTTTGTAAGAAAGGCTTTATTCTTCTTTTTTAAAAACATCTGTACTAAGTTGGATCACCTACCTAAGGGCCGTTACCAGTAAAAATAGCTATGATTCCCAAACACTAGATATTATAAGTATCTCTGCAGCCAAGAAAAAGCTTACTGAGGAAAAAGATGAAATATTCGGAGGCACAATGAGAATACTAATGTTAAATGTTGCTACATTCTCCCAACATTTTCTTACACTCAATTCAGTTGCAGACATGTATTTACCATATTCTGCAGAGAAGAGAAAACATGTCTGATCTGTCAGCTGTTTTTGTTTGGTCAATCTTGAAACAGGAAATAAAGTAGCTACACTCAAGTTTATGTCAAGCTCTTACCTGTACATTTGTAGTCAGAGGCTGCCCCCTTAAGCATAGCATCAAAGACGGATATTTCCACTCTCTGTTTCCTGTGATGACAACTCAGAAGCAAGGAAGGCTGGGATACAATTAAGTAGAGAAACGGATGGAGCTCGAAGTCACCGGTCCCTCTTCGGCCAGGCTGCCGGACAACAGTGCCGCCAAGTGCTTGTCTAGCAGATGACCGTGTGGACGCATGGAGGCTTTCAAGAGAGAGAACCCTTACTTTTCTCCCTGAAGAAAAAGAATTGCTCCTGTTTAAGAGGTCTTCAGCAGTCACCATGGAAATGCATGTCTGGTCAGGCTGAGCTGTATCAGAATCAACTTCCGGCAGGTTTAAAGAATTCTTGCCTGTTTTCCCATCTTCCTTCTGTTCTGGTGATTTGAACTTGGGTAAGGCCACCGAGGAATAGGTCATTAGTGAGATCCTACTTGCAGTAATAAATATGTCGAAGGGAATGAAATTGAGATTTTTCACAATTGATGACTGGTGTGAGGGGCGGGCAATTCGGTGCTGACTGGCACCACTGTACTGCTCTATTTGTACAATTCGGATTTGAACACTGTCACTGCCGATTCCACTATCCTGAGCACCACTGTATCGGGAAGAAGTTTCAGTTACGCCTCCATCAAATGTATCCATTTTCTTCTGTTCTTGTTTACAGATCTTTAAGAAAAAACAAGCAGGTATGTCAGGTAGTTACACATAAAGTGTCACTAAATGAATAATGTTACTTAAACATGCTGTTTAAAGGAACTTAAAAGGAATTTAGTACAACTTAAAGCCATAACAACCACAAAAACCACATGAAAGTCCACCCCACCCCTAAATCACTTCATAATCCAAGGGAAATCTTTCTTTCTTTCCTTTTTATTTCTTCTTCTTCTTCTTCTTCTTCTTCTTCTTCTTCTTCTTCTTCTTCTTCTTCTTCTTCTTCTTCTTCTTCTTTTTCTTCCTCTTCCTCTTCCTCTTCCTCTTCCTCTTCCTCTTCTTCTTCTTCTAGGAAAAGGCTCTTGCTCCTTGGCCTGGGCTAGCCTGGAACTATACCATACAGGCCAGCCTGAAATTTGCAGCAGTCCTCAGTCTCCCAACAGCCAAGATGTCTGACACCATCTCAAATTCTTGAGAACGAATAACAAGTGTGCATTCAAATGTACTTCTGAGGGTCACTATTTCTCACTTTATATTAATACAACAAATCAGCCTTTAAAAATGTTACCCCAAATAATTACTTTTGTAGTCTTACAATAATCCCCCAAATAATATAATAAATGATTCCAGCCACCAATCAGGGTTATTGTTAGTGAATACAGGTTCCACCTGGTTGCAGGTTGTACTGTGTTTTTCATCCTTATTATAAAACTCGTTTATAGGATTTTGAGCAGTAAAAAAGGGGGAAAATATAAGAAGCTCAGACTCTGAAGGGCAAAGATCATCAAATTAAAATAAATGCATGACATTTAAAAAGATGTTAATTTTTTTTTTCCTACAACAGAATTTGGGAGGAATTAAAGGTGAGTCAATAATTCAGTAAGGAAAGCCTCTGGAAGTAGCTTTTCCCTAATGTCTTCCATTAATGACTCCCTGTGGAGAAGAAAGGACAGGTTGATGGCAGCAGATGGGTAGAATTCCTCTGAGATCTTCAGCTTCTTCTGAGATCCTCTGACTATCTACTGGGCATTGGACATTTCATTTGCTACTCTTTGAAGTGATACAGACTAATCCATATAAACATGGGGAATCCATAAAAATAAGAAAAAGAAAATAAACCTTCCCTATTCCCACTGCATTAGCAAGTAACATCAACCATATTATTTAACATATTCAGTTTTTTTTTTCTTTCTGCTACTCAGACTTCATATTGAAGAGACAAATTTGAAACCCATTTCTCGATAAGGGATTATCCTTGTAAGTTACTTTGTTTCTGTGGCAGGGTCTTGCTATGTAGCCCATTTGTGGAGCCACACTGGCCCCAACACAGTCACACAGTCACACAGTCTCTCCTCCTGCCTCAGCCTCATGAGTACCACTTTAAAAGAATCTGTAAAAAGCTGCACAGCATTTCATTTAATGTTAGGAGTAATTTTTTTCAACAATTCCTACACAATTAGAAATTTGGGCTTTTAATTCATGCTAACAAGTGTCTATAATAAATGATAAGAACTTTTAGGACAGGTTCCCAGAAGTCAACTACAAGGTAAGTAGCATGAACATCTGTTAAGTTACTGAGTATTTCCAAAAGGACTGCACTAGGATTCAAGGCAACTTGTGATATACAAATATTCCTAAGGCACAGTGTAACTACTAAGTGCTATTTATCAGTTTTTAGATTCCAATTTTACTGGCTAAAAAATATTTTGTCAAATGCTACAAATTATTGTAAGTTGACTTCTTGTGGGCCGCAAGAATATATTATAGAGATTCAGCTGTGTATTAAAGCTATACTTTGACCAACCAAGAGTCTGTCAAATGAGAAGCCATTTATCACAGAATATTTGGTTTTATACAGCCTTAATATTCAGCTGTGCCTTGCTATGAATATCTTGTGGGCGCATATATTAACAGACCATTTGGCAAACAGTTCAGCTTCTCAGACTTGCTGAACTTCTAGGTAACTAACTCCTACCCCAAGCCTAGGAGACAAGCAGGCTGTAGATGCATTGCTTTGTTTCTTGTGCAAATGAAGCTCAGACCATCCCCTTCCTTCAGGCCTAGGGACATGGCAGAGAGATTGACGGAGGACAAGAGAGCTTTCTGCATAACCAGGCTCAGTAAGGACTGGAGCGGAATTCCAGAGGAGACACAGAACCACATGGCCAGAGAGAAGGGAGGATACCGATTCTGTAAAGCAGAGTTTACAAGGGGTAAGGAGCCAGGAAGGATAGATGGAGGACGAGGGAAAAGAGGACGAAGATGAGACAAAAAACATAAGGCTTAGTTATTTCCTAGGGCCTTCAGGGGACAGAAAAAAGTAGGTACAAAGAGGAACTGAGACTCACGACAGAACTGAAGTTGTACAGAGTTTTGTCCTAAAGGAATAAAGTAAACGGACAAAAGAGCGTGGTGTACGTAGATTCCTTTCCTAAAGCAGCATCTTCCCCAGGACTTGGAGGGATTTTCTCAGTTATCTACACTGACTACCAAAGACCCATTGTTAAGTGTGAAATAACTAATAATGAAAGATAATGAGTAAACACTTATGAAAAGGTCTTCCAACAACATTTATCTTGATTCTACAGAACCAAGAAACACAAAAACATTATTTGAAACAAAACAATGTATCCCTACTTTTAGAGGCACCATGTTTTCTAAAGTCACCCTATGTATTCTGTGTTCTTGCCCTGACCACAGCACCTCACTGTGCTGGTCACAGCTGGCAAAGAGTCATCCATCAAAACTTTTTCTTCTTGGTGATCTTAGTACTTCACACAAGTCTCCTACAGCATAAATTATATGCTTAAATGTTCTGTGGTACTAATACCAGATAGTGTTAGAACAATATGGTTAGATGGTGGACTGCATATAAACCAGAGTTCCCACAAGATTATGGGACTCAAAAGTTGCTGTTTCATTTTGATGTCTTGAGTATGCTAATGCAATGGGTTTGTCACATTTATGTGACATGAGTATAAAGAAGCCTACTGTACTGTCAGTCACATAAAAGTACAATATATTGCACACATCATGCTGCACAGTATACAACACTTGATTAAGTGACTTCACCACTGTTTTCATTATACTTTTGTATCCTTATTTTAGTGTGTGCTCCTGCTTACAGAAAGATTTATGGTAAACAACACACTCTTGTGCCCACAGTAGCATTCTACATCTTGTATTTACTACTTTTCTTGATTGCATTACTTTCTCTTATATTGGTTAATCATGCCCCAAAACAATGGGCTATTACACAGACACACAAACACATTCAAACTACATGTACGGCAGGCTATACCATCCAGCCTGCTATACATTCCTACTCCACATTCACACAGATATGAGAGTGTCTAATGGTACATACACTTCTCAGAGTATTGTTATAGATAAGGGATAGTGATGTATAGCTCTATATGGGCTTTGGAGTCAGACAAATCTGAGACCAAGCCCAACACTCTCTAATTATAGGACTTTGGATAAAATTGCAAACCTTTCTAAAGATATGCATAAAATAGAATTAATTATGCATCATAGAGTAGGTGTGAAGATCTGGAAATGCAGTCTACCTCATAATGTATCTGGCACACAGGAAATTCCCTAAACTGGGCAGCTGCTATAGATCTGGAGCTTTTACCAGGTGAAGAACGCTAGATGATAGGATCTCTTCCACTGCATACGTAGGAGTAGATGCCCAACACACTGAAGAAGATCCCCAAGTGTGCAGTGATAACTGTTCTTCCTATCTAGTAGGAAAACAAACCACCTGGCAGACTGAATTAAGGACTGTTAAGATGCAAATACACGTGTAGGAGACTTCTCAGTACGAACTCACTCCTGACGCCTGTAGGCTCTGCGTCCTCCACACTGTGAACTGAGCACGGTGTGGGCAATCCTCTTAGTCTCTGGATGGATCCCTTCTCACACTGGAGCACTGGTGTGCAAGGCTGAGACAACACCGAACGAGGTGAGGTACTGAATGTAAGAATAAAGTACTTGATACAGGGTAAGTTAAAACAACCCCTTCTTTATAAAAAAAGGTCTACAATCCTTCTGGGTGCAGATTAACTCTCTCCTTTCCATGCTGTTTAACTACCCACCCTACATTATGTCTCAGAGATTGTGAACATGTGTTTATTGTTTGCTACATATTGTTACATATTATATACACTGTATTTCCTAAGTGCTATCATCTTTTGAGGAGAAAGTATTGCTATTCCCATCTTACAGCTGAACAAACTGAGGCTAAAGGAGATTACTCAATAGGTCATTGAAGAGAAAGCTGGCAGTTTGTTAGTAAAAGGGATGGAACACCTTGTTAATATTCTTGGAATACATGAACAAATAGACTTGATTTAGGAACTAAGTAAAAATAAAGTCACTTGTTTTCAAGATAAAAGATTAATTTTAAAGCATTGTGTCACTATGTCAAGATTTTCAAAAAGACCTCCAAATACATTGCCAATTACAAAATTTCAAATAACATTTGAAAAAGTAATATAAGTACTTAAGTAATCCAGGATTATTGCCCACATTTTGAGGCCTTATAAACTAAGTTTTATATAGTTTAAGTAAATCTGTAGGTTGGGCTCCATGGCAAACCCCAACCAAGAACTGATGCCTCATAAGCTATTTTTGTGTCTCAATCAGGAAAGTCAGCTGCAATTTCATACCCGAGGCTGCAGTGTTCATGAACGCAGAATTTGCTTCTGATTTACAGATAAATGTTTAAAATCTCGTCTCCCCTACAACAGTGTTCCTGTACGTGTTCCTATAGGTGTTGACCATAGAGAAAGGGAAGGGAAGGGAGTGTCCCGTCCGCATGGAGAGTCGCACATCAGGATCTAGCACATGTCACTGAGCCTGGCAGGGGCAAGGCGGCAGCCATCCACCCAGGACACTCGGGTTACTGAACACAAGTTGCACAGTAGCTCATTCTACTCACTACTGACCAGAATGGACCGGTGACCGGGAGACAAAAGACTGGCTCTCCTTGGAAGAAAAGGAGATAAATCTCTCAGTCCTAGAAAACTATTCCTTAAAGTGGGAACTCTAGTTAAAAGCCTGGATTTCCTCCATTTTTCCAAACTTCCAAATTATTTTAGCGCCACGATAAGGTGGCTATTGAGACATGTTTGGAAATCCACTAGTTCATACAGCTCATTGTAGATTTACCTATCCAGCTGAGGAAGTTCTGGTCCACTATGAAGAACCACTTTACATTCATTGTATGTATTGGGTCTTAAATTTGTGCATCACCAAATTTACCATTCCTCTGAGAGAAACAAAAAGTTCACAGTGTAATTAGTCTCAAGATAGCTTTTGCTTTGAACGTGACTAAGTTTTCAAAAAGCAGCAGTCTCTGTGTGCAGCGGGGGAGTGGACTGTGGATCTCTGGGCGGCACTGCTACCTCAGCTCGTCTACTCTACCTAACTTATTTAAAATGGACAATAAAAGTTTTCTTTAATTAGCTACTGGTGTGCATTAACATGATCATGATTAAACCATAAAAACCAACTGTACATAACTCTGCTCCCCTGTTCCATATGTTTTGAATTATTCTGTTTGAAAATGTACTTTGCGTCCCTTTTAAAAGTTCGACCTTCTGCTTTCAGAGAATTAAATGCATATTACTGTAGTGAAGAAGATAATGTTTCAGACCTCCAGGCATATATTAAACACACTGGCAGCACTTGAGACAAAATGCTTTACTTATTAGATACTTCCTATTCTAAACAGTGTCATCAAAGGCTAAAAACAAAATCCATATAAAAGCTGCACAATGCTTCCACACAGAACCTGTGCCAAAATCCCCGTACTTTCCAACTAATGAGGAAAGGATGTGTACTCTTAACATATGAATGTAAGATTTTCCAAGCATTCACTTTAGGAAACTAGACTATTGATTCCATATGGGTTATGTTAAATGAAACTGTATTGGTAAAATAACCTTTAAGATATCTGGCATGATAACAATAATTAAACAATATTCCAAAGACTAAAACAAAAGGGAATTTGGTTCCACAATGGCTAATTAAAATAAAATGAAAAAACACAGCATGCTATCCATCAAGATAAATTGTTATTGTTTAAGAACTTTTAAAAATACTGTTAAAATATACTTTTAGATAAAATCTGAAAGAGATGGAAAAATGTTTGTGGCTTAAAAATGGATAGTGTGGTGAGGAAAAGAGTATAGGGCTCTGACATTTTATGTGGAGATAACAGCTTTAAAGCCTGGAGCACAACCAGATGGTCCTGAACTCCCAGGAATTCTACAGTTTCACTATCAGTGGGTTTCAACATAAGAAGGTTTTCAATAGCTAGGAAAACATGTCATGCTGATAGTTTACTTCGTAGATGACTGAAGCGCATTTCCCCATCCTTTCACAGCTATCCATTAACAGACAACGAGCACCGTGGAGACGGTGCTGAAAGCTGGAGCGGAGAAGAGAACTGGAGCTAGCTCCTCTTCTTAAGGGAGCGAGATAGGTAGGTTTCCCAGTGCAGCCTGGGCTGTTGAGACTCACGGTGCTCAGGAGATGGGACTCAAAGCACACTGGGTAAGGGGACAACATCAAAGAAGGAAGTAGAGCGATTGCTCCTTGTTTTAATTAGATACTTGTCAGTGATATTGTAGAATAGAAAAGATAAGATGGGTTGCAGCTTCTTCTCAGGTAGTGTCAGCATTTTAACAACCCCACTGGAAGCAGCCCTAGCCAGGTGTGGTGGTGCATTAGTGTATTCCTGACATCTAGAAGAAGGGATAGGAACGGCACGAGTGTGAGGCCAGAATGGAAGATGAGACTCTGTTTCACACAAAACCCAAACCAAAATCAACACACACACACACCGGCTTGATGAACACAAATGCTATAAAAACATGTTCAAATATTTTATATGAAGAAATGTGTGGAAAGCAAACTCTTGAGTATTGTCAAAGACTATAATAAATTCTGCCTTGATGGAAGACAATGAAGGGAAATTCAGCTTTCATTCCAATGTATCACTTCGCATTACTGCTTTCCATTTCTGTGTCTAATGGGCACTACATGGCAAGCAGAAGCACGTCCAGAACTTAGCCAGGTGAGATGCACACACCTGGGCTTCTGCCTTATGGTGACCAAGCACGTGGCACAACAGTGACACATCCCTCAGCAGGCAACAGTCAGACTCTGACCTTGATCAAAGTAGCTTTTTCCAATTATGAGTTCATTTTCCACATCTTATAAATTATAAAAAAGTCAAGTGTAAAACCACAGAATCAAAGTTTCAACCACATCTGTGTATCACTGTGACATGTACCCTAATTTTACTGCCCTGACTAAAACTTAGCAGTGCTTCAAACAAGTAAACATCATGTCTGCCTTACAAAATCAAATACAGTTAAAAGGGAGGAGTGGTTATAGCATACTGAAATTACAAATCAGAGTATTTATAAACTTGAAAAACTCACGTGCTTCATTATCTAAATATTTATGGAATGCTATGGCATGCTGGGGCTGGAAGAGGTTGTTACTGGACTTTAATACAAAGACTGCCCACATTGGAAAGTTTATGTAAATAGCAAATTATATTAATTTTATCAAGAAACAAGAGAATAATTTTATACTTCCAAATTTTCAGTATCATAGATCAGAAAATATTACAGTGAATTACTATTTCAACTCAGTGATATGTTAGGTAACATTTATCTTAGTGTATAAAATATTTGTGTGATACTGGGGATTGAACCCAGGACCTCACACACACTAGGCAAAGTGCTCTACCACTAAGAAAAGAATAAGTGGACTTTCACGTGAAAAACTTCCTTCAATGAGCCCAGTCAATGGTATTTTTTTATTTAAAAGTAACTTAAGCTCGGGGTGGTAGTACTGCTATCCCAGCCTTTGAAAGGTAAAGGCAAGAGGATTCAGAGTTCAAAGCCATCTCAGATCTTTCAGCAAGTTCTAGGACAGCCTATGGGCTACAGGAGACTCTGGTTTGAACTACAACAAAACTGAAACTTAGTAAAGAATCAAGATATAAACTTGAGTATTACAGAGTATAATAAAACAAAGGTTTTTAACGCTTCATTTTTTCCAAGTGAAATGTCACACAACATCCCACACAATGTATCTGTCCCAGACAATGACAAGAAAGTTTTCTCAGTAATGAGGCAATTATGCCCAAATGCAGCACAAATGATACTCAGTACCACCCAACAGACAGAGCAGTGACGAGCACGGCAGTCTCAGTTTTCCCTTTCACCAAGGGGCATTCCCAGTTCTTTGAAGTAGTATTACTGGCCACCCATGCCTGCTTAGTATCAGTTTAAATCATCACATTTCACAACACTGTTGTGAGGCAGCTCAGTCAGGTTGAGTGTTATTGCAGCGTGTATTCTAAATACGTCGTAAATTAGGAAAGGGGGCCAGGCCTAGTGTTAACTGACTATAATACTTAGATCATAATTGGTGTTGTTTCAAAATGATAGACCAGAAAAAGAAAGAAAGAAAGAAGGATGTATAGCCCATGCACAGGGGCAGAGGTCGCCCAACATCTTCCTGTTATGCCTGTTCCTTTACACACAAGCTTTCACAGCATAAACTTATTTTCAGAGATTCCTAAGCTCATGAAAACAAATTAGTACAAAGAAAAACTTTGCATTACAGGGTTTGAACTCAAGGCCAGCCCTTATCGTCTCTCTATACCTCTCACATGTATAGTGAATCAGAATAGGTTGGTCATTGCTCCAGAATATATTATACCCTGGGTTTTAATTCTTATTTGTTTTCATTTTTTTTTTTTATGAACTCGGGTTTTAAGAAAACAAAACCCCACATTCTGGGCACCTTAACACAGATGGGTTTGTATCAGGAACAACCTGGCTCAGAAAGGATCATGATGCTAATTCTTTAAAAGTGGCTACTGTTCGGACAAGGTATCTATTCTTTCTGCTGATAAAATCTAAAGCTCCTTCCACTGATGTCAATGTGGAAACCATTTTGTCCCATGGCTGCTTAAAGATCTGCACTAGGATTAAGTCAGCTGCAAGTGCTCATTATGTCAGGCTTTACAATGGTGTCTGAGTTGGAGTCTGTTTCTCATAGAATGTTACTCAGAGACTGACTGAGATTGGCTCCTTATAGCTGGTCTGATTTTACTAGAAACAACTGTATCACATCAGCTACTCTCATAAATTTGCTTTAAGATGGAATCAGCCATAACCCTGAAGCAGATGAAAGTTTACTGAGCCTATGCACTCTCTGTAAGAGTCAAACAAAAGTATGTGTTTAGCTTCTGCAGCAATGTAGGAGACTGGCTGAACTTGAAGAAATATCTACCAAGAAACTGTATATAAATTCTTATTTGATTATCATGTGAATCACATAAGTCTTTAAAGAAATTACACAATTCACAGAAATGAAGCAAAAAAATGAGCATCCTTTAAACCAAATCTCTCCCAATATGCAAATAAGTTGAGCCTCTGCACAGTTAATTTTATCTAGCAGTACGCAAGCACACCTGGCAGAAGACTTTTGTCTATTTCCCAAATAAACTTGGTTCAGTTAAGCCCAGATCTTTAAAGTAGCTCAACCCTCAGTGTTCTGTTCTCTTCCTGACACACTGAAACGCACCTTGTAATTGCAAACCAAAGGATCACTTGCACACCTCACTGGCTACCCTCACTTCCTAACAGCACATCCGATGTGAACTGAACTAGGACCACATGTTTTCCTCTGTCTTATATTATTGATACTTTGAAAAGAATAATGTAAAAGTCCTGAAGTGAAAGGTAGCCAAGATGAGAGAACATTTACGTTCTACTGCCAACTCGACTGCATTAGAAAGTGCTCCTAACTTCTTTGCCTTTCCATGAAAACTACAACTATACTTCTCCATACAATGTGGCTGTATTTGAATCAGGTAAAAAGTTTTAAAAAAACAGCTCTACTCAGCCTGATCCAGATTACCAGGAAGTTTTCATAGTGTGGTGTGCTTTAAGTAGTAAAAAAAATTTTTTTAAAGATTTATTTGTTTATTTTGTATACAGCATGTATGACGATAGATAGGTCAGAAGAGGGAGCCAGATCTCATTACAGATGGTTGTGAGCCACCATGTGGTTGCTGGGAATTGAACTCAGGACATCTGGAAGAGGAGTCTGTGCTCATAACCTCTAAGCCATCTCTCCAGCGCCCCCCTTTTTTTGACAGTTAAAATTTTAATAAGGTAATTTTCTGCATAGTTATTTATAAAGAAAATTTGACACATACCTTAAGTTTGGACATTTGTCATGTGGGACTTCTTTAACAACAGTGAAAAGTTTCATTCCCCTACCATTAAGAGATGAAAAAAAAAAAAGTCCAACACTGGCTAACCATCTCTCCCAAGTAGCTGGAGTCACAGAAAGCCTGGCTCAACCGAATTTCGCATTGTCACCGAAATTTCCATTTGGATGATGCATGATCAATGCCAGAAACAAAATATTTTGGTATGTTATTTTCAAATGTTCTTTTCCTATAACATCACCTTCCCATCTCACCTTTCTATTATTTACTCCTTCCCAAAGGCTAAAACATAAAATATACCACAAGGGTCCTCATCAAATTATAAATACTAGCCCCAGGAGAATAAAAGGTCCATGAAAATAAAGTTTGTGGTCCCCTCCCAAGTTATCAGAAGCACCTGAAACAATATTTGTTACAGAGTTCATTAATATCTAATGAATGACTCATAAAGGGATCAAATGGACCAAATCATTTACAAAGAACTCATTTGGTCACTCAGAGGGTAGTTCAAGTGGAAGTTAGCACTTGTCTTCTTGCTAAAAATGCTTTCTGGACACATCTGAACCAAGACTGGAAGAAGGAAGGATTCAAACCTAAGCTGAAGGAACTTTATGAACAAATTTAAGAGCAGGCAAAGTATCTAGAAAAGCACAAGGCCCTGTAGCTCAAAGGGTAGATGATTGAGAATAATGGAAGACAAAGTTGGAAAGATGGCACCAAGCAAGACTCTCGACAGCAGGTTTAAAAATGTCAACTCTTTATTTGATGTCACTCAGGCTCGCAGCAGGGCCCCTTGGGCATGCCATTCAGCATGGCCAAAGGCACTTAGTAAAGCAGAGATTCTAAGGCCTTGTGTCAGACATCTGCATCAGTGATGAATACCCAGCAACTTTCATGCACACTACTGCTTGGAAAACACTGTTCCACGTGAGGAAGAACTAGAAAAACTCCCTAAGCAAACCAATCACAGGACAGTGCTCCAGAAAGTGGTGATTGTGTGCAGGGCAGCAGATAATGACAGAATATGGATAATCTACCCACTCTCTGAGACTTCCTCTTTTAAAATCAATCAATTAATCAGTCTCTCCCTCTTGCTCTCCTCTCTCCTTCTCCCTCTCCTTAACACAAACCTAGAGTTCAGAAGATAGCTTGTAACATTTGTTCTTTCCTTTCACCATGTGAGTCCAGAGCTTGAAGAGCATCGGGCAGCAGCACCTTTCCCTACTAAGCCATCTCCTCAGCTCAAGGGTGCTGTGGGATGTCTTTCTCTATAATGTGAATATGTGTTGCTTTGATTGGTTGATGAATAAAGCCGTTTGGCCTATGGCAAGGCAGCTCAGAGACAGGCAAGAAATCCAGGAGAGAGACAGGAAGAAAGGCAGAGGTGGAAGAGATGCATTCCTGCAAGCCAGGCAGGACACAGGAAAATGTCTGACTACACTAGGCTCCCAACATGGTGGCTTGACTTTCCACCTAAAACTTGAGAGAACTGAAAAAAAAAAAAAAAAAGATTCTAAAATGGAGCTAAAAACAGCTTCCTAGTGTGTCTCTTAGGCCAGCTGCAGCCTGTGGGCTTGAGCTACCTTACGGTGGGTGTGCGGAGTGTGGGCTTGAACTGCAGCACAGTGGATTCCTGCCACAATACACAGAGGCATCTCCAAGCTGTGCAGTGTACTGCACGGATTTAACTTTTGCTAGTACAGACAAAAGACAACAACAACAAAAAGGTTTCTGGGCTACATGCTGCTGGATGGAGGCATAGACACACTACCTCCCAGAGTCAGTGGACAGCATGGCTCCTAGAGCTGGTGGTGAATTACCTCCGTAATGTTGAAAAGCTGAAATGGGCAGAGTCATCAGCCAAGGCTGCCTTTAGTCCTAAACACACAGTTTAGCAGTTTAAAAATCTCTCGTGGTCAGAGAAAGATTATAGATTTACAATAAGTCAGATTCAAATGGAATAAACTTCTAAACAGTTTACAGCGTGTGTAAAAATGTACGTAGGCTTGGAAGAGAAAGGAAAAGAAGTATTATCAGTATACTGTCAAAGGGAGAGTAAAAATAATATAAAAAATAAGCCATGTGAAGATGGAAAACACACGGAGAATCCAGATTATATTGTCTTTGGGATTTTTAACCGCAGAAAGACACTGATTGTAAAGGCTGCTGAGTTAAACCAATATATAAATTTTAAAAGTATCTTGACTTCAAATTTATGTCTAAGGATATGTTGCTTTGGAAAAGAGGTTCTGCTTTTGTTTCCACAGAAGATGAGAACCTATGGATTGCTTCTAGGCTAATATGGTGTAATTAGCCAAGACCCTCTGAGAGGTCTCCAGAAGATCCAACATCCAGAACAGCTTCAAGGCAATGGGCTCAGAGAATACAGCATCACAGACTACTCCAGTCAGGATTTAACAATAATTCTTAATTTTCTCAGGATCCCCATAAGATTACCAGCACCCCCTTCAGCAGAAAGTAGTAGGAGAAGCTATACCCAAATTCCCAAAATATTGTTTATAAATGTTTATTTTTATTTAAAGGGGTTGATTATAACTACAATCTCTTTTGAAAGAAGAAAGGGGGATATTATACATATGATAGGATAAATAGTATCAAATTGTTTAAAAAATGTTTTACATTGCTATAAATTTTAGTTTACTGATACAAATTTAAAGTTAATTTTGTTATACTGTATGCATATTTCTACTCTTGTTTAAGGTATTATGTCTATGTAAGTTATTTAAATTGTAATGGATAATAAAGAAATACAGATTAATAATTAGTCTTCTATGATAGTCAAACTTATAGTCATGTTACTTAAGTTTTCTAGGTATACATAGATCTATTTCATTTAGGTAGATAATCTTCACACACTTCAAAGACCTACAAAATATGGCATTTAAAATGTTTTAAAAGCTTAGACTTTCTGGACAATGAGACACATCTGCTCCAGGCAGCGCTGATTTACTTCAAAGAGAAGGATGGGCTTTGAAGGCACTCTATATGGCGTTAATCTTCTTCTTGACAAAAACAGCCACTTGAGCAAGAAACTGCTCTTGCCTAGACTGTAGATAATATGTTGTATAAACTTTTGACATGCAGGACCCATAGGAGAATGACCACTGAATTTGCCAAAATGCGGTGAAATGTTTCTTCAGATTCCTGCTTTGCAGAGGGTACTGCCAGACATTCTATAGGACACAGGGAAAATGACAGAGTGACTCTAAGCCTATAGGCTAAAGATGGATGTCCCAATGTTTCAGAGAAACTTTGGATGACAGTCCAGGCAGGCAGCTGTTTCTGTCATTCTAGATTTTTGAAGTTGCTTACAATGCTCTTCCTGTTTACTTAGGTAATATTATATCCTTCAGGGGTCTTTGATGTAGTTGAAGACTAAATAGTTATAATTACAATTTTTCCTTGGTTATGATAAAAGATAAATTAGATACTAAGTTTTAACTCCCAAATATAGGATAGATGACAGAATATTTTAATTTTGCAAAATACAAATAGACTAGATATTGTAACTGTAATTCTTGCTTGATAACTGTTATATGCAATTTTACTATGTTAAAGTTAAAACCTTCCTTTTTGATTAGAAAAGAAGGGGAAGTGCTGTGGGATGTCTTTCTGTATGCTGTGAATATGTGTCACTCTGACTGGTTGATAAATAAAGCTGTTTGGCCTATGGCAATGCAGCTTAGAGGGAGGCAAGAAATCCAGGAGAGAGACAGGAAGAAGAAAGGCAGAGGTGGAAGAGACGTTATCCTGCCGTCCAGGGAACAGCAAGTAATGGCACACAGGTAAAGCCACAGAACACGTGGCGATACATAGATTAATAGAAATGGGCTGAGTTTAGTAATAAGAGATAGCTAGCAAGAAAATTGAGCCATAGGCCATGGCCATAAGTTTTTAATTAATGTAAGTGTCTTTGTGATTATTTTATAAACGCTGCAGGACTGAGGGTGAGAGATTTGTTCCAACCTCGGGCCAGGTGGGACACAAGAAAACTTATGACTACACAAGGGATTCTTTATTGACCCAGTACTCACAACTCTTCTGCTTCAAATTTCAAATCCCCATTCTAGGACTTCATGCTCATCCACCTGCTTCTGTGTTATCATTTATCTTTTTCACCCAGCCTGGATTATTTTCCCTCTGAAAAGTTCTTGTCCTCTGTGAAGCCTACCCTCGTTTGGCGCACAAAACTGTCTCTCCTATAAATGGGTAGGACATGTGATCTCTATTACTTTGCTGGCAAGCAGCATACAGTACCTTCTATTGCAATTTTCTTCTAATGCTGATACTTTCTCTCTTAATTAGATTACTGGCTTTGGGGGTTTAGGAATATGCTGTGTATATTTATGTAAACCCTGTGCATAAACATGTACAGGATAGGTATCTGCAGATGGGCTAATAATTGTGATTAAGATGGTAACAATGATGACCAAATTGGTTCCTGGGTAGTATCTGAAGCAACAGTATCAATTCACAGGTAATATTTACTAGACACTTAGCAAGAACTTGGCTCTTTTTTTTATCTTATCATATATATCAACCCTATAAAGTATATACTATTATTTTCCACATTCTAAGATAAAAAAAAAGAGGTCCAAAAATATAAAGTAATTTGATCAAAATCATAGTCTAAATAGGTAATGATGTTGGATTTGAATATCTACATCCAGTCTATAATTCAGTTGAAACCAAAATCTATAGTGTCTGTTTTCCAGAATCTTACTTTTTACCCCGATTCAAAAAACTTTTATACTTTTTTTGTTGTTAATGTACGTCTTTCTACTAAATGGCAAAATCAATAATTGTAGGTACATAAAAAAAAATCTTATTTGCTACCACACACACAATGCTGGATGTAGACACAACAAATGAAAGAAAAAGGAGAGATGCGTAGATGAGCAAAGCAAGGAGTTAAGTAGGAGGACTGGAGGGAGCCAGGGAGTATTTAATTGCTTTGGGTTCCAGGGAGATGGCTCTCAAAAGAAAACCTTTCTAGTTATATGGATCTATTTTGACACGTAGAAAAAAAAAGACATTTACAAGGTACTGGGACTCAGGTGCATGATGTTTGAAAATGACTATGTTCAAGAACAGAAATCCAGCTTGGGAGTTTAGAGTATAGAACCAGGGAGCTGCATAAATGAATGAATGAATGAATGAATGAATGAATGGCTGAGTTCCATTGTTTCTATTAATTCATACCTGTGTGCCGCTATGTGAGGAAAACAGGATTTGTTTACAGCTTTTGTTTGTGTAGGTAGAAAAAAAATGAAATGATGTAGGTCAAGTTCAAATGCTCAGCTCAGTGCACAAGAATCAAGTTTGTTAGAGTAGGAAGATGACATGGAACTTATCGATGTGAGAAAAATTTTAAACCATCCCCACCCTGCCCCATCTCTTTTTTTTTTTCTTCTAAGAACAACTTGCTGGGCTTGGTGGTAGACATCATTAATCCCAGCAGTGGGGAGGCAGAGGCAGGTAGATCTCTGAGTTCCAGGCCAGCCAGGTTTGTTACACAGAGAAATCCTGTCTTAGAAAAAGAAAGAAAGAAAGAAAGAGAGAGAGAGAGAGAGAGAGAGAGAGAGAGAGAAAGAAAGAAAGAAAGAGAGAGAGAAAGAGAGAGAAAGAAAGAAAGAGAGAGAGAAAGAAAGAAAGAGAGAGAAAGAAAGAGAGAGAGAGAGAGAGAGAGAGAGAGAAAGAAAGGAAGGAAGGAAGGAAGGAAGGAAGGAAGGAAGGAAGGAAGGAAGAAAGAAAGAAAGAAAGAGAGAAAGAAAAAACCCCTGAAAGAAACTATTTCAAAGAACAACTTATGGGGTGATGATGTTGAGATGTTGATAGCAAAAGGATGATTGATGGGTAACATGTAAAAGATAAAAGTAAGACAGCTACAAAGCAGTTGTGTCATCCTTGTGCATACAGGTACATTAAGAACAACAAAGTCGGGCTGGAGAGATGGCTCAGAGGTTAAGAGCACTGGCTGTTCTTCCAGAGGTCCTGAGTTCAATTCCCAGCACCCACATGGTGGCTCACAACCATCTAGAATGAGATTTGGTGCCCTCTTGTGGTCTAAAAGGATATGTGCAAGCAGAAGCAGAACACTGTATACACAATAAATAAATATTAAAAAAAAAAAAAAGAACAAATTCAATGCCACAGGTCAGCCACCCTCAGTGTATTTATTAGTAACAATGTTGTTGTTACTGTTATTGAGGCAGGTGTTGCAGATTATTTGTTTACACTGTGAAGAACTCTGCCAAAGTGCCTTCTGCTTGGTTTAATAACAAGTGAATGACCAATAGCTGGGAAGGAAGAGGTTAGGCGGGATTTCTGAAGACAGAGAGGACTCTGGGAAGAAGACAGGTGGAGTTGTTAGCCAGACACGGACAGGAGACAGGAAGTGTAAGATGGAAGAGAGGTAATGCCACAAGGCAGAACATAGATTAAAAAATACAGGTTATTTTAAGTTATAAGAGCTAGTTGAGACAAGACTAAAGGACCAGCTTCCATAATTAATAACTCTCCATAGAATTATTTGTGAGCTGATGGTCTAAGAAAAATCTGTCTGCATTTGATGTCTAATGTGAGGCACATGTGCAGAGCCCACTGCTGTGTATGGGTACAGATAGTCACAGAAAAAAAGAGAATAAAAATAATAAAGTCTTTTAAGAAAGACTAAAGTAATATAAAAACAATAAAGCACGTAAGAATGGGAAATACACAGGGTCTTCGGATCCTATATGGTACTTTGAATTTTTAAATGCTCATGTAAAAAAAAAAAATAGCTGCTGAGAAACAATGGATTATGGAAACGGCTAAATTAAACCAACCAACCAACCAATATATTTTAAGAATGTTTTCACTTCAGAATGGAAGCCAAAAAATATGTTGTGTTGGGGGAGAGGTTATGCCTTTGTTTCCACAGGAAACAAAAAGTTATGATTCTCTTCAAAATTAATGAAGATCAAATTTGATTGGGAAAGATCTCCTGAAAATCTTGACTACAAACATAAAAAAGCCAGGAAAGACTCCAGGACAGGTGGTGTGTGTGCTGATCCTTTGCATGGGAACAGCTCTCAGACTGGAGGAGACATGGTAAATCTTGTTGGCTGCAGAGTCCTCATGATTTATTATTACATGCCATCCTTTCATATGGCATAGATAGAGGTTTGGTTGTACAGTCCAAACAAACTTATAAAGTTAACAGATTTCTTTTACCTGACCAAACATAGAACAATCACCTTTAACTGACTTGTGCACACTGCACATTCCATACTTGTATTAATGCAGGTATGTATGCTACCTTTGAAAATTTATGTGTTTTCAGAAAAAACGGGCTAGATACCAATAAAGACAAGTAGCCTAGGTGATCCAGCCTCTCAGAATGCCTCTGTTGCAGTGTCCTCAAAATTCTGCATCCAGAACAACTTCAAAGCTGCTACCTGAGATGGTTCAGCCTCACAGACTTCTCCAGCCAGGACTTCAGATAAGCTCTGCACTTTCCCATCACACAGAGACTGGACAACAATTGACACAGCTAGTTTTCCCAGGACTTGAGCATTATCCCAATTCTCTCAGGGGCTCCTGAAGATGCTGTCATCCCCAGACAACAGGAAGCAGTCTAGGAAACTGGAAGATCACAATCCCAAGAGGTGAGGTGGGTGGTTTTAGGTCGCTTGGGGGGTAAATGTTTGTCATCATTTGGGAGGTTGGTTACAAGTTGTTACCTGTCATGGTAAGGGAGAAAACTAAGCAAGGGAGATTGGTTACAAGGATCTCTTTCTGAAAAGAAAAAGGGGGAGGATATAGAAACGATAGGAAAAAAGGGTAGATTATTGAATCATCTATTAATCTCAAATTATTGGTGAAATTATTAAGGCCACTCCACGTAGTTAAAAGGAAGATTTATTTAGTGGGTGACTTAGAAAAAAGGGAAAGGTAGGTTGTGGTGTCTGGAGAAGGTGTATCGAAGTCCAGTGGTGTTCTCTGGAGCTCTGCTCGGTCAACCTCCACCGTCTAGGGTCCAGGAACAGAGAGAACACTCCCCCATCCAGATATCGGGTCCCTTGGACTCACCTTGTAGGCGTGACAGTTGCCAAAGCCTCAGTGGGGGTTGGCATTTCCAGATCAAAGCTGGAATGGCTAACCACTACATCAAATATTTTATATTGGTATGGATTTATGTATATTGATATAATTTTTCTTTCTTTTGGTTTTTCGAGACAGGGTTTCTCTGTGTAGCTTTTGAAGCCTGTCCTGGATCAATCTCACTCTGTAGACCAGGCTGGCCTCAAGCTCACAGGGATCCACCTGCCTCCGCCTCCCAAGTGCTGGGATTAAAGGCATGTGCCACCACTGCCTGGAGTATATTGATATAAATTTAAGGTTATCTTTTTTTTTTTGGAACAGGGTCTATACATTTTTCTATTCTTGTTTAAGATGTTTTTGTATACTGACACAAATTTAAGGTTATTTTTGTTATACTGTGTATATGTTTGTATTCTTGTTTAAAGTATTGTACCTATGCAGCTCATTTAAAAATGTAAAGTTCTAGTCCTAGAAAGCTATTTAGGATATTTAAGAAATACAGGTTAGTAGTTAGTCATCTATAAATATCAAACTTGTAGTAATGTTAGATATATTTTCAAGGTTAAAGAGAGATATATTTTAGATAGAGAAGTGGTCATCAAACACTTCAAAGACCTACATAATATAGCATTTAAAATGTATTAATAACATAAGGCTTTTCATGACCTCCATATGGAGTTTGCTTTTTTTGTTGCAAAGCTAGCCACTGGGCAGGAAACAGTATGCTGTCCAAACTGGACAAGCAGGCCACAAAAGAGAGTGACTGCCAAACTTTGGCAAGACAAGGTAGGACAGTCCTTCACAATTCCTGCTAACAGAAAAGTCTGTCAGATATTCTAGGCCTGTGGGTTGAAGACAGATGATCTAATGTTACAGAACAACCTTGGGTGACTGCCCGGGCAGCCAGATGTTTCTGTCATTTCTATACTTTTAGAAGGTGTTTGCTCTACACTTACTTTTTATTCAAGTAATATTTTATCCTTTTTGGGTCTCTGAAGGGGGTTGGAGACTATATAGTTACAGTTTTATAGTTCTTCTTGTTACCAAATTTAGAAAAGAAACTTACATAAAGGATGTAAATTTTATAAGGTTGAGAAACAAAAGCTTAAGTTGTTTATCTAGAAATATGTTTTAAGGTCTAAAGAAATATTTTTAAAGATAGCAATAAAGTTATGATAAAATGTGATTTAGGTATAAAACTTGGGATTCATCAAGATAGGATAGATAGAGTATTTTCTGTAAAACTGCCAAATACAAATGGACAGGACATTGTAAATGGAATTCTTAACTGATAATTGTTCTTATTATATATAGTTTTACTGTGTTAGTTAAATCTTTCCTTTTCATTTAGACAAAAAGGGGGAAATGTTGTAGAATATCTGTTTATACTGTGATGATGTTTCTTTGTTAAGGTGCCATCTGATTGGTTTAATAAAGAGCTAAATGGCCAATACCTAGACAGGAAAAGGTTAGGTGGGACGTCGAGAGACAGAGAGGACTCGAGGAAGAAGAAAGGTGGAGTTGCCAGCCAGACACAGAGAGGAGACAGGAAGTGCAAGATGGAAGAGAGGTAATGTCACATGGCAAAACACAGACCTAAAACTGTGAGTTAACTTAAGATATAAGAGCTAGTTGATAGTCTAAAGGCAAAGCTACAACAGGGTCCCATTATTTACCTATTATTATTGTTTTATTATTACTATTATTATTGAGATAGAGTCTCACTATTTAGCTAGGTAGCCCTAGCTGTCCTAGAGCTCACTGTATGGACCAGGCCAGCTTCAAACTCAGATTCACCTGCTCTGACTATTGACTACATGTTAGGATCAAAGGTGTGGACCTCTATATTTAGCAAATATGACTATAACTAGTTTTGAATGACAAATCACAGTTAGATGTTTTGATATATATATATACACATATATACATATATATATATACACATGCACAACATAGGATAATAAAATTATACTCATTAACATATCCAGTGCTTGCATTTTAACAATGCTTTTATAGTTGGCCATTTGAAATATATTTTCTTGGTTATATTGAAATATGCATTATTATGAACATAGTTATGCTTTTGTGGAACAGATCTCAAAATCTACCGAACTCCAGTCTGTTTGAAATGTTCTAACTTTTAATCAACAACTTGCAATTTCTTTCCCCCAAATTCAGCATTTGGTAACCATCATGTTATTCTCTACTTCTACAAGTTCACCATTTTTAGGTATAAGATATAAGTGAGATCATGCAATATTGGCCTTTCTGTGCCTGATTTCAGATAGTAAATATCTTTTAGATTCATTTATTTATATGTCAGAAAAGGCAAGACTTTCTGTTTAAGGCTGAATACCATCTATTCATCTATATGTGTGTATGAGTGTATACATATATATCTGTCCATCACACTTTCTATATCAATTCATTTACTGGTTGATACTTACATTGATTCAATATCTTACCTAGAGTAAATGACATTATGAACATAGGACTGCAGCTATCTTTTCAACATTCTGACTTCAGTTCATTTGGATATAGACCTACTAGCATGACCATACTGAAGTTCTACTTTTGATCACTATAGAATTTCCATATCATTTTCTTCCTCTCTCTTTTTTTTTTAAATTATTGATTTATTATGTATACAGTGTTCTGTTTGCATGTATTCCTGCAGGCCAGAAAAGGGTATCAGATCTCATTACAGATATTTGTGAGCCACCATGTGGTGCTCAGAATTGAACTCAAGACCTCTGGAAGAACAGCCAGTGCTCTTAACTTCTGAGCCATTCTCCATTTTCAATAGTGGTTGTACTCATTTACACTCTCACCAATAATGCATGAGTTAGCTTTTCTTCACATATTTGTCAACACTTGCCACTTTTCATATAATTTTAAAATGTTTTGAGATGATTCATATATAATGTTAATCTAGTTCAAGTATATGAATGTTTCTTAGTCTCAGTTATGCTATCCATTCTGTCAGTTTTTGAACATTCCATCTACTGGCAATCACTTCACCGCCATGCCACCTGCCCTAGGTAACTAGAAAAACTTTTGTCTCTACAGATTTGCTTGAGATAACTTATGAAAATGGAATCATAGCTCTCTTCTTCTATACAATATTGCAAGAATCACTCATGCTGTAACATGTGATTCATTGTTTTTTAAGGCCAAGAAGTATTCTACTACATGGACGTGTTACATTTTATTTAACCATTCATTGGCTTGCAGACATGTTGCTTCCTATTATAATGATAATCTAAACATCAACAAATGTCTTCAAATGGACATGTTTTCATTTTTCTTGCTTACATATCTAGAAACAGAATGGCTGTGTTCCATAGCAACTGTTTAATCTTTTAAGGGGTTTTGTTTCCATTCTCTCATTTCTTGGTGGTCCCAGTGTCTTGTCTGCACTTGCTCCCTGTGTTTATGGCTGTGGCCAAGTCAGTGGGTGTAGAGTGGCAGGTCTTCTGAAGGTGATAAATTTGCATTTCCCAAGTACTAATTACTACATTGAGCTTTGAGATTTCCCCCAAGTGTTTTTGTCAATTTTACATCTTTACTGGAGAAAAGACTGTAGAGATCCTTTGCCCAAATTCTAAACCAGGTTACCTTCTTAAGAATTATCAGGTTTCTTTCTGTGTTCTACACAGATGCCCCTTATCTGCTGTGAGACTTGTAAGTACCTTTGTGTATTTGGTTATTGGGTTATACTTCCCTAATGTTGAGGAGGCGTTTTTGTTCATTTACTTTGCTTGTGCTTTTGGCATCCTACAATAGGAAATTATTCTCCACGCAGAGTGGTTGAAGTTGAGTACATGCTGAGAGGAAGCAGTCTGTGCTCCTGTGCTCTGCAGCTATGCGTGTGACTGTCCTCACTGTGCTAGCTTTCGGAAGATGGGGGTAAGCCGCTCCTCTGTCAAACGGTAGGACCTAGATCTCTTAAAGTTTGTGTGGGCATGCGTGTGCTGACAACTCGGGGGAGTAGGTTCTTTCCTGCCACTCCAGTCTTCAGGCCTCTACCTTCTGAACCACCTCACCTGCCCCAAAGGCATACTCCACTCCACTCCAGTCAGTGCTGTCAAGTCTATCAGATGTTAATAACTCACTCCAAGCCCTTCCCATGCCCTGCCTTGCCCCAGGCAGGTCGTCTCCAAATGAGTAGAGGCAGCTGTATGAGAGACTCTACTTTTCTTGCCTTTACTATAAACGAATGCATTGTTTATTTAGGGTGTCCTTCATTCACAAGGACTAAAGGAATTGTAGTTGGATATTTCTGAAGTACTCTGTACTATGAGAGAATAAACACAGGTGATGTGTTGTCATACACTATTCATCTTGAAATCTGTGCTGTGCTAGTTTAATTATTGTGCGTTATTCAAAATCTTCAGGCAATTTTGTACAAATGTGCTCCCCCTGGTTATACTGGCCTCTGGGCTTTAATTGAGAAAGCATACTTTGGAACTGAAGCCTTAAAATACGTTACCAGAACTTGTTAACAAGAACACGCTTGCCTCAAAACTAAATAAGGAAAAGCCGGGTAGGTCCAAGGTTTCACTGGCACCATACACTCATTACATGCAGGAAAAGATTTAGGTATGCTGGTATATGAATGAGGCTGAAGCAGGAAAGTTGTGATTTTGAGGGCAGCCTAGAATACACACCAAGACCCTGCTCAAAACACTGACTGTGGTGAAAACATGACTGCTGCTTGGGGCAGTAAAACTCAGTAAGTAACGCTTCCTTAGCAATGTAAAGAGAGTGGCCAGCCACTTGATGCAGGTATTTTATTTTTATATGTAATGTAGCTCCCAGGGTGCTAGTTTATTTGTACATTCTTAAGAACGTATTTTACAAATAGCAACAATGGACTTTCCAGCTTGGTTACACCTACCAGGAAAATGATGCAACCACTATACACCACTTCCAACTAGGGTTGTTCCTGGCATCTTCTACGAGTTACTCTTAGGCACTTTTAGAAACACTATCAAGCTACAGACTCAGTCTAAATAAAATATTTTTATATAATAAACAATTCCGTGCTAAAAGATATCTGACTTATAAGGACCTAATACTGTCTTCATTCCAAGGAATGGGTGATTTTATAGAAAAAAAATGTTCTTACCACATGAAAACAGAAGTACTGTTTTAAGTTAAAACAACTGTGTCAGCAAGAGTTAGAAAAAAAGTCATATCAAACTTGTTCTGGCCACCAGACCTAACCCACTAGTGATCCTTTCCAATCCCTGTACCCCATCCACCAATATTGTGGAGTTATAGGAAAGTTAGTTCATTTGTCATTAAAGTAGACAGGCAGAGTATAGAGAATAGTATACCCATGTTCTTGAAAACAGGAGCCTGTCTTCAGATCATTGGTAAAAACAAACAATGCTCTCCCCCCAAACAACAAAAACAGCAGCATTGATGGCTTATTGGTGGCAGGTAAGGGGCACAGGGCCTGATTTCCAAAACCTAACATACTAATGAACTTTGTGTGGTTGTAGATATCCCCACTTCTTTATTTTGAGCTTGAGTTTCATCACACAGGCTTCTATTGTCTTTGCTGTCAGAATAAACACAGACTAAGTGCAAATATGAACTTTTCATTCACAGATATTCATTAATATATCCATTATGCACTTATTTTGTAAGCTGGTCTGAGTCCTTAAATCCATCTAGTGATTTAAGACACTGGGATTATAAGAGTCCAGAAACAAACAAAAACCTCGTGGAACCTGTCTTCTGAAGAAGTGAGGAAAGCAATTCGATTCTGTAATGTTTTCGTATATCATTAGCATAAGAGGAAGACAAGGGTGGGGCGAGGAAGCTCAGGAGTTCTAAGGCAAGTTATGGAAACTTCTCTCAGAAAAGCTGTGTGTGAACATCTGAAAGTTTCTCAGAAAGCCTTTGCAAAGGTTTGCTGGCAGTAATCTTACCAGGCATGCTCAAAAGACAGCCAACAGGCCAAAGTGGCTGGGAGAGTAAGCACCAGGCAGAGTAGCAAGGTCTGACCTTACAAGCCATCACACCTTAGAGGTTACCTGAAGGATCAGCTCTCCTCTGTATGACAGGAGCCAGCGAAGCATGATTTTAAGGGAAGGTGCCCAATTTTCAGAGGCAGAATCTCTAGGTTTCTTATCAAATCCTAGTGAAGTTAGCAGGAAAACTGAATACGACTTGGAATAATCTAATACTAGAAGCCTACATGCCTGGAACAGCTGAAATCTGCTAGAAGTTCCTTCCCACTATGTGTATTCTAATCTGAGGTATGAACTCTCTGAAGGCTGTGAATATATTTTACTCTTTCTTGCAATTGGTGTCTTGAACATATATGCTCAGGGATTCAGCTAAGGACCATTTCTGACACCTTTCTATGTGCAGCTCTCTCTTCCCTTCATCTGAGTGCCTCTAAAGCCTGTTAGGGACATCTCACATACACCTGTTACCTTCTGGATGTCTCTCATAAAACAGTAACAAACAGTAACAAATAAGTGTGTTTGTGGTTTTATGTGTGTGTGTGTGTGTGTGTGTGTGTGTGTGTGTGTGTGTGTAGGGGGTAGAAGGTAAGAGAGAAAGGGAGGGAGGAAGGGGGCGGGTTCTGATTTCAGTTTTCCAAGTTCTTGGGTTACTGGAATGCACTGCCATGCCTAACAACACCAAACAATTTTTAAGGCAGGAAATTTCTAAGCTTGGACCACGCGTCTTGATGAAGAAATGGAATCCTGACCTCTCCGGGGTTGGCTGGCTGCTGCAGCATGTCACCTGAAGGCCTTCTGGGGTTAACTTCCGCTGTCTGGAGCATCCTCGCTTTTGTTCTCCACGTCGCCCTCAGTAGTTTCAATTATAGCACAATCATTCTTATAAATACATTTTCAAGACGTCATCATGAAAACTTTCAAACATGCACAAAGGTGAAACATGCTACGGTGAGCAGGTAAGTAACCCTGTGTACAACGTTACCTTGCTCACATGACTGTTGGCAGCATCCTCAGTTTGGAAGGGGGTATACAAAAACGTATCTGCCAACATTAGTTTCTAATTTTTAAAAACATGACTGATGGATAGTTAAGTTGGAGCACTTGTGGAGAAACAGTCTTCTGTCTCCACTCCATTGGAGGAACCATGATGCTGTTGTTAGCAGCAAAGCAATTTTTTTTTGAGTAATCTTGATTATTCTACATTTAGAACTACCCCACAATACCACAGTATTCAAATTCCAATTAAGCTTAGACTCATGAAAAATCCAAAGGAATTTTTCATATTATCAATTATGAACTAGCAAACATATATGGCTATAGTTTTCCTTACCAAAGGAATAAACTTTTAAAATTCCAGGTGGTTCCAGCATAATGATTACTGTAAATTCAGAGGGTATTCGCTGAGTGTTCGATTTCTACCAGGATAATTTTATACAGTCTGTACCAAGAAAAAAGGTCCCCTGAATCAACATGCTCAAAGTTCATTTGAATCACATAGACTGAAGGTCTTTTGCACATCTATTATAGCTTCCAGTTTAGTGTTTTTATGGGATTCTGAGTGTGTGAACATGTGGGTCTTTGATTCCTGTGGCTTTTCTTGGGCTGTTTTCCTCCTGTTGGTTTTTCTTGTCCAGCTGCAATATGATAGTTTTTGTTGTATCTTATATTTTATTTTGTTATATTAAACAAAACAAAACAATACGGTGTTCTAACATAACAACAAGAACTGATCTACTTTTCAAAGGACCAATCACTTTGAATCAGTTTGAACACGTGTTGGAGAAGTGATTGGGAGGTTAACACGGCAACAGGAACACAGACTTCTGGGACCCGTGCCACGGCGGTTCTCCAGTGCCACTTGCCCTTTGCCTTCAGTGACATTTCCACAGAAATAGAAAAGGTGAGTCCCTTAGCATGAGCCTGGGCAGAAGCACCAACAGGAGCTGCTTTTGCTGTATCCTTCCCAACCACATAACAGCAGTAAGAATGCCTAAGTATCATTTAACAGCATTCTTGGGGGTAGAGAGATGGCTCAGCATGTAAGGCACTTGCTGGACAGATGTGAGGACTTAGGGGCCACAGAACAAAGTGAATTACCAGGTGGGGATGGGTGGAGGCCCCTTGTATTTCCAGTACTCTGAAGGTGTACTGACAACCATTGAGAGACCCACCTCACTGAGGTCGGTGGCAAGTAATAGAAGACATAGATGTCAGTCTTGTGGCCTCCATATGCATGTGCATGTACATACACACGTGCAGCCCTAACACAAACATGCATACACACACACAAAGAAAATACTTTCCTTAATGAAACACTAAAAGTTATTCACTAAGTCCCGAACTTTAAATCTATATCATTTTAATATTTACTATTTAGTGTGATGATCAAGTATTTTCCTGGACATAAGAGAACAACAGCTGTCTGGAAGATATGCAGATGTGGACCTGAACCACAAGCTGCACCAGCTGAGCTCTTTATAGAAAAATCATTTTTATTTGAATGAATGAGTGTGAAAACTACTGTCATTCTTAACTGGTATTTCACAAATGCTTTCTCCAAAATTAACAAAGTAAGTCTGCTACTTGAAGGAAAATATATTTGTATTTGTTCCTACTGATAAAACTCAAGGTTTCAGGCAAAAGTTAATGTTTTGTGAAAACACATTTGCTTGCCATCATGAAGCTGCCTATAACTTCAAACAGACTTCAGATGAGATCAGTGGCGACATTAAAAAATGTGAACTTCAATGTGAGTAAGCAACATGTCTGTGTGTGGAAGCTTTCTATAACACCAAGTAAATAGTACTGTCAAACACCAATGTATTACAAAATCCTGTATTGGTAACATATCCACTTACACTCAGGACAAATCAATTAATTATGACAGGATAAGGAACATTCATTATTATAGTTTCGGGGTCCACAATTTAATTATCCTTTAAGAAAAGATTACTCATGTTGGAAAACTGGATAGTCATATGGAGAAGAAGGAGACAAAGCAGCTTCACACGGATCAAAGGCCTTAGTGTGAGACTTGAAACTATGAAATTTTTCAGAGAAAAAAACAATAGGGGAAATATTAAAAAAACAAAAACAAAAACAAAAACAAAACCCTTCAAGACATAAACATAAGCAAGGGCACTAAAGGATACTATTTTCTTTCTGGAAAAGATTTGTGTCACCTTGGAAATAATGCCAACGACTGACAAATGAGCTTTCCTGGGATGAAAATGCTTCTGCAGCCAAACAAATAAATAAATAAATGACCAAGTGAAAGGACAGCCTAAGAACGGGAGAAAGTCTTTGTCAACTTCAGTGTGACAGAGAAATCATATGCAGATTATACACTTAAAAATGTAAAAAAGTAAATTATTGACTCGGTAATCAATAAACAGGCTAATAAAATGAATAGGAAATTCTCAAAATACGAAGTGCAAATGTCCAACAAGCTATGTGAGAAATTCAAATTGAAACTACACTGAATTTGCATCTTACACTAGTAAGAATGGCAATCATCAAGAAATCAAAGAAAAAAGCAAACGATGGTAAGGATGTAAACTAGTCCTGCTACTGGGAAAATCAGTATGGCCTTCTAAGGAGAACTGAAGATAAACCTACCATGTGATCCAGCTGTATCACTCCTGGGAATTTACCCAAAACTCTGAGTTATCCAGAGATACTTGCACATCAATGCTTATTGTGGAATTATCTGTAACAGCTAACCAGTCAACAGAGGAATGGATAAAAAACATCGTATATACACATAATAGAATCTTTTCAACCATATGTTGTTTGAAAGAAAATGGATAAAACTAGAGATAATCATATTCAGTAAACTGAGTTTCAGAAAGCAAATACTGCATGTTTACTCTCAACTTTAGGTTTTATATAGACACAAAAATTCCTAAATGTATGTATGTGTACCATGAAAGTAGCAGTGGTCTACTGCGAGGTGAGGGGCACATGAGGGAGAGGAACAGGAGGATGCTCATTGTACATTATACACTTGGATGAAAATGTTCCTATGGAATCCATGAGGTTCCAGTTAAAATATTACTAGGGATCAAAAGAAATTAAAAGTAAAAAAAAAAAAAGGAAGAAGGAAGGAAAGAAGGAGGAAGGAAGAAAGAAAGGAAGGAAGGATAGATGGTTGAATGGACTACAGTTGAATAGAGTTACCAAGTGACCCAGGCACATTTCAAAATAAATGAAAACACATTCACACAAATGCATGCACATGACTGTTTATAGTAGCTCCATTAATAATAGCCCTGAGTGGACCATCAACTGATGAATGTATAAAAAGTCCCAGAAAACAAAACTCTGTGGTACTTATCTATACAATAATAAAAACAAAAAAGAGATTGAGTACTGATACCAGCTAACATACAGTGAATAATATAAAGATTGTGCTAAGTGAAAGGACACCTATGATATGATTCTGTATGTCAAATTTCTGGATAGGCCAATTGTAGAAGAAAAAAGTATGCCCATGTTGCCCAAGCACGGGGAACTTGGGGAGTGATGGCTAATGAGTGAGATATTTCCTTTTGGTGTGAAAAAAAAAATTCTAATAGTGATTGTAGTATGACTACATAATACTAAATATCACTAAATGCCAGAAAAATGAGCACGTTCAATGAGTTAGTGGTATATGAGCTACATTTTAATGAAGCTGCTAAAATATAGTAACAAAATAAATACAAAGGATACTATTTCTTAAGACATACTGAATATAATAGAAAGATTTTTGAAATTTTAAGGCAACTGTCAAAATCTTTATTTTTGATTTAGAAAATATATTTACTTATAAAATTTTCCCTTTAAAAGTTGAAATTAACTTGTACTGAATTTGTTCAAAGACAATTTCACACATGTATACATACATTAGGATTACTCTTTCGTCTACTCACTCTTCTCCCCCTCCTACCCCTTACCTATTCCTAACTTAGGTCTTCTGAATGAATTCCTTAAATGTGGTAAGTTGTCCTATGATATAAGTGTTGGTAACTATTTTTCACATGACAATTGCTCCTTGCTGTGGTTAGAGTGATACAGTGTAAGAGGAACTTGGAAGCCACTGCTGGCTTTGGAAACGGAGGATGAACACATAGTCAAGGAATACAGAAGGCCTCTCTTGCGTTAGAAAAAGCAAGGAAATGGACTCTCCTACAAAGCCTCCACAGTCTTCCAAAGACAATCACAGTCTTGCTAAAATGTTGATTCTAGCCTGTCTGAATACAATTTCTGACTTGAAGACCTCCCTGCACACTCAATGTAGGATGCAGAATATTGAAACAGTGGTGATGCTCTTGCTCACTGGAAATGCAGTGAGGAACATCCACCTCAAGACCTTGTATAGGCTATTTTCAAGGCTGGCATCTAACTTCATATGGACCACACATGCACTCATTTCATGAAAGACTTACAGCAATGCCTAGAAAACCTAGGTCCATTTCCTGGAGAACACTAAAATGCAGTATTAGAGAAATTATCCATGGCTAGAAATAGAAAGTACTTATATTTACAACTTTTTTCTCTCATTGTTTTAATGTGAGCATGGGCCTATAAAGTGAGGTCTCTGAGGGGAAGGATGGCTGAGGAGAATTAGGACTAAGGGCTGCTCAGACCCTCCTCAGATAAAGACGAAATCACTACAGCACAACAATTCCTCGTGTGATTCCAACAAGTAAGAGTTCTAAGAGTTTAGACTCATCTTCCCCCACCAAACGGTCAAATGAAGTAGAAGGAAGTGGCAGGTTGGGCTACTTCCTGAATCTTTCCTCCTCGTGTCTGAGAGCAGCTGAGACTTTTACTCACTTATAATGAGTAAGAAACTGTCTATGTTTTGGGGTTGAGAGCCTAGCCTTCAATGGCTGAACCATGTGGGTAGACTGGAAAGTGGGTGGGACTGGGGTGTATGATGTGAAATTGACAAAGAATCAATATAAAAGAGTTACGAAGAAAAAAAAACTAATAAAATATTGTTTTAATAATTAAAAGTTTGGCTTAGGATTAGGACACAATTTCTAATAATTTCTGAAACAGTCCTAAATATACTTCTACCATTTTCTATAATGTATTTATGTAAAATGATATTCTCAGCAGTGAATAAAAATCAAAATCTAAACTAAAAAACAATGAAGATGCACTATGTCTTGCAGTATCAAATATTTAGCCAAGAAATGGTTCTTTATGTAAAAATAAACACACACATCCATCTCTTTAGTACACAAACTTGTCTCTACCCTTAATAAGTGGTAAAATTGTATGTATACCAAATGACTAGTTTACAATAAATTTATGATTTCTTATCAGCTTTAAAAAAGAAACTGTCTCTGGGAGAGTTACTTTAACCACTATTTGCTCCTCCTCTGGAGAGATGTCTATCTCGGGCTTTCTCTCAGGTCATCAAAATGCCAATGAGAGCCCAGGAGAGGAAGTGACAGCACAACCCTCGCAGATGAAGACGTGAAGGATGTCAGAGACGGAGAAATGCCTGGCACATCACTGATTAACACATCCCAGTTCAACACATGTCGACTAACTGCATTTCAATCTTTTTACACTTAAAGGTATGCTTTTACAGATTCTAAAGGATTTTACTTATATATTCTAACAGATCAATCTGAACAGAAGGATTTTGCAGTTTAGACAGGTACTACATTAATCTATGATTCAGAATTGTCAATGTCATTCCAAACAAGGGGACCATGAGAAACTGACATTGTCTAAGGCAGTGGTTCTCAGCCCTCCTAAGGCTGTAAGTGTTTAATACAGTTCCTCATGTTGTATGACTCCAACCATAAAATTATTATCATTGCTACTTACTTCTTAACTGTCATTTTGCTGCATGTCATGAACAATAATGTAAACGTCTGTTTTCTGATGGTCTTAGGCAACCCCTGTGAAAGTATCATTCAAACCCCACAGGTCAAGGACTGCTGGCCTAAGGCAGCCTCCAGAGACAGAACAATGTAGTGCTATGGATGGGATCCCGAAACAAAATTCCCTTCTAGAGAAGGGCAGTGGTAAACTCAGTGAAAACTGTGATATCCTGTTAATAATAATGTATCAGTGCTGGCTCATTCCTTTTAAGGAAGGAAACTAGGAATAAAGTACAAGGGAATCATCTACTCTACTGTACAAATATAGAACTATTTAAATTGATGACACACATTCTAAAAAGTATAATAGCCTTTAAGCAACTTCCTAGTGTCTAGTATCTGAATCCCTCTCTCTCTTGGGCTTCCACAAAGATTAAGCCTGAGGTTTGGACCTCGAGCTCTGAATTTACATTGTTATATTCCTCTGGTTTTATTTATTTATTTATTTTAAATAAATCATTAAAACCTACTATTGTGTATTCATTTCTATAGATTCTGATCTATATCCACCAGGCAAAAAGTTAGAATTTCAGGTTAATAAGCAGGTTCCTGCTCCATTTCAACCCTTAGCCCCGGTTATTGTTCTTACAACCTAACGGTATAGCCTACTCAGAATGAAAATGAAAACTGTCAGATGGGCATCTCCTTGGCTCCCTATCAACTAAGCTTACAAATGTGCTGAAATCTGCCATCAGCATGCTTTCCCCTGTTGCATTACAAGTGCTACACGTTCTAATGTCAGCCCATCTTTTTCAGGAAGAGTCTATCCTCTTACTATTTCATAACATCATGCTATCAATTTTTCTTTCTCATTCCAATTCATGTCAATCTCTAGTGACATTTCAACGTTTACTTTTCCATATTTAGAAATAAAGCTTAAAACCAAAGCAATACTGCCCCCCACTTCGTGGAAACATAAATAATCCCATTTCAATCTAACACTTTTTATGTATGGGCATAAAGGAAATACTGAAATCGTGAAGAGTTCAAGAGCAGGTGACTGTCTATAGCAGTCTCCTAGTCAGCATACCAAGGCAGGAGGATTACTCCAGCCCAGCATGGACAACACACTGAAGGGAGGCAAGAACAAAGGTGCAAAGCATAGTGAAACCCTGGGCCATTCCAACTCTACGCAACCCCACTCCTGTAAGTGAGGGAACTACTTCAACATGTCCTGAGTGTTTTTAACAGGAGGTGAAGAGGAGGAGTAAAAGAGGAGGAGAGAGAGAAGTAGTAGAGGGGAAGGAGAAGTGAGCAGGGGAGGGAGGGAAGGAGGAAAGAAAAGGAGGAGAGAGATGGGAAAAAGAGAGCAAGACATGGGCGGGGGGCACAGAGACAGACAGAGCGACAAGAACACAGAATACCAGAAACTTTGCTTTGATAGTAGCTACCTATTTTGTCAAATTTTGAGACCTTCCTGAAATTCAGTTTCCATAGCTTTGCAGTCTGGAATCTCCAGGTCAGAGGCACATTACAGAATGAAGGAGGAAAGGGACAGAGAAAACTTAGAGCACCCTCACACAGAGTGCGTGAGGCCAAACCACAGCTGTGGGTACCAGAGTCCAGGCAGCTGTGCCATCAACAGACAATGCCTGGGCCTGGGGTTCCTGTCTACTACAGCAGCATTCCTGAATAGTCCAGTATTTTTTAAAGCTAGGTTTACAAAATGATTAATAAATAAATTTCATCATTTTAAAAAGTACTGTTGGTCAACTTTTAAAAAACTTTTAAAAAATGATAGGGACCACCTAGTCCATAGTCCCTCAAGTAAAAAATTTAAAAGTATACAAGGAAGATGACCAAGTGTAGGCCTTGGTGTTTATCTTACACAGTTCTATGACCTAGGAGAATTAGTTACTTGATATGAAAGACCTCTGAGAAAGAGGCAAAGGTCTAGAAATAAGAACTGAAAATGCATGAAACCTCCCATCAGCCTTACATACATTGTCATGGCTCTGCTGTTAATCCTTTAAATCAAGCATCTTATGTAACTGCAAGGAAAGCCTTCCAGGCAGTTTGGTAAAAACACACAAATTTAATCACGGGCTCCAGTGCGTGACTCTGAACTGCCACTAGGCTATCACAGGAATGACGTCAGACAGACACCTGAGCATGGATAAAAAGAAGATAAATTACAGCCGAATAGTTGAGTGAGGCCTGGGGTGTGGGGAGGGCAGAAGAGCAGCCCAGAGAGGACACTGGTTGCTGAGCATGGAGAGGCAGCAGCAGCAAAGGACAGTTTGACAATAACAAGGTTTAAGAGGTAACCTTACCATGCTCAGTAGACATCTGAGTAGTGCTTGATGTAGTTTTTTATTTGTTAGGTACTTGTACCGAGACTAAATGTAATAACAGGAAAAAGTCTGGAGAAATAGAAATGTCACTTTGGGTGTAAATATCCATTACTTGAAAAATCATAATGGAGCTTAGACTAAGCACTGTGTGTTTTGTGATGGCTAAGTAAAATAAAGTAAGTTATTTTACAAGTAAGACTTTTTCTTTTTCTTAAAAAACAGTAACAGGTCCCCCCCACACAGGGGACAGTCTAGCAAGGAACCCGAATGGGGGCAGATGGGGAAACAGCTAAGGAAGCGCCTAAGAGCAAGTGGTCGGGTGGGGAGGCAGGCGGGGAGGCGAAGGAAGCAACACTCAATTAGTGCTGTGAGTGGCCCCATTCTTCTCAGGACACACTGCTTGGTCCAGACTCCCACGGCACATCTCCAAAGATGTGGTTCTGGTCCGCCTTCCAAAACATGGTTTACATTTCCCTACAAAAGCTTCCTTCTTTCTAAAGCACTGATTTGATAATGAGCATGGGTTACTCCTTACACCACCTCTGTGAGGAGGCTAAATTAGATGATTACTTGCTATTAAGGAATAACAATCATTACTGAAGGCAAATGAGCATAACCCAGGGCATCCAGCCCTCTTCCTCTTTAAGTCAGTTCACTTTGGAAAGTGTGGTCATAGTGTAAGAAAAACACAAGATAGATTAATTGGAGCTTCTTAAAAGACTATGGAGCACTATGCGGTGCTATATTTCAGTTCCTAGCTGAAAGTCTCTTACACTGGCAATAGGGAAATAAACCTACGGCGGCACTTATGCTTGAAGCCACAGGCATAGAGATGCCTCCTCTAGGACTAGAATGGGCTTGGGCTTTAAAGCATCCATCATTCTTTCTACAGTACTTTACACCGTGTACTGAGTCTGTCCTCACTGAGTGTTAGACACCAATTTCTTTAAAGTCATTGGAGTTGTATGTTGCACACGCCTTACATTTTCTAGTTCTAGAAAGAGATGGAATTTCCATGAGTTACAGAATCCAGTCATTAGTATATAGAGCAAGGCATTTACTCAGTGTCATCCACTACACACTCAGAACCAGGCTGGACTTACCAACTCAGCTTAGAATACTGTTGGCTTTACATAACTGAAACCCAGATACTGGTGTCTTAACAATATAGATTATGCTTCTCACAGACTGTAAGGTGCCATCTGGTACAGCAGTTGTCATTTACATCTCAGTGCTGTGTGCCTTCTGTCATCACAGAGTCACACTGTGAGACTATGTGATGACTATAATTACTTCCACTGTAGTTATGCCACAGAGGAGAGGACAGGGAAGGAAGGACTTTTCCAGAACTCTGTACATTTCTCTAAACCATATGTTCAAGGATTGTATCAAGGAAGTCAGATGCCGCCAATCAAGTCCTCTGCCCCCAGCTTTGCCTCTGTGTGTCCACCTCCTCTCAAAACACAAACCCGTTTTCTGCACATGACAGTGATTAGGAGTAAGAACAGGACGAGAGCTTCAGCAGCAACATGTGAGTGCACGGTCCACAGGAAGGGGATCTTGTTCTTAGAATGCCTTCGTATGAAATACTGCCCTTCCTGAGTCTTGTAGCCACATCAGCCAATGACTGAGTCTGGAAGATGATGTACAACATGGCTACCATGCAATGGTAGCTTCAAAATCACATGACACAGAAAAATGTACTTTACCACCAAAATACCAGCTGCCTAGCTGGTTATGGTGGTGCACCCCTGCAAATCAGCACTTGGGGAGGCTGAAGTATGGGAGTTACCATAAGTTTGAGAGTAGCCTGGTTTACATGGTAATATTAAGTCAACCAGGCCTATACAGCAAGACTTGTCTCAAAACTTAAGGCCTACACTCAAATTAAGAGTGCTAGAAACAATGGGAGAAGATAATGTCCCTATAGCATCACCCAATTTTGCAAGCTATGATTATTTCCAGTATAGTATACAGTATGAAATTTTAGGCTGTTTGGGGATGTGTGACATGTATTGTGAAGGATGCAAAGCTACTTCATGAAAAATATTTTCACTTTGCTTAGAAGGTAACCTCAAAGTCCCTGTGGCTAAGAGTGCTGATGATCTGCATGGACTTCTCCATGACCTCCTTATTTCTAAGTATTTCTCAATAAGGCATACAGCAATAAAATGATGGCCAGCTGGATATTATAGAAAGACTATAATTCTGTGCCTTCCTTGCAGCTGGAAGTGAGCACATGTTAAGTTTCGACCAACAGGATGTCAGCACAAGTGATGTATACAACTTCAAAGCTTGTCCTCATATGGATATGTACATCACTCCTCAATTCATTTCCTCTTTCCTTGAATATGCTGACTAAAACCTGACAGATAATAAATGCAGACACCTTAGAAATGACAAAAGGAAGGAGAGGACACAGTTTTCTAGACACAGAGCCACCATCTCTACACTGATGTAAAGACTGGTATATAAGAGAGAAACATCTTCTTGGGGCTTTGGTGACACTGACTGAATATTATAGCCTTTGGTCAGACTTCACATCTCAGTGGTTTTCTAAATGTTTATACATATTCTTGCTCAGAACGCTAGTGATTAGCTATATTCTACATTCCAGTTTGAGAGCTCAGTAATGAAAAATATAAAAAGTCTTAAATTTTATGATTTGTGAAAACATTATATGCATATACAATATATATGCAGTATATATGTATACATATATTTACTACATATACTATATAATATGTAATGGGTTATATATGTACATATATATATACATAATATGTAATGGGTTATATATATATATATAACCCATTACATATTATATATATATTACATATATACATATATATATATTTCACACACATCACATTTCCCTCTGTCAACCCACCCTCCAAAAGCCTCCCTCCCTCCCAAACCCCTTGCTTTGATAACCCACTAAGTTCAGTTAGTGCAGCCTATATAAATAAGCACAAGGAAGACTACTTTTTAGTTTTGAAGGATATTCAGCAAAACTCTCCAGAGAAGAGTGGCCATTGTTTTCAACCTAAGACCAGAATTTTGCAGCGATGTCCTGATGGTCAACATGGTTAACAGCAGGCTATGCAAATAAAGATTCTTATGGTGGTATTTTATTTGTACTGAAATGTGGTTTTATTTGTATGTTAATAAATAAAGTTGCTTGGGGGTCAGAGCTAATAGCAAGCCATAGCAGAAGTCTGGCAGTGGTAGCACACGCCCTTAATCCCCGATCACATGACAGGCAGATCTCTGTGTATTCAAGGATACCACCAGCATGGAGACACACGCCTTTAATCTCAATACCAACCATAGAAGACCTGGGGGTCTGTATAGATGGGCAGTGACGAGGTCATGTGGTTGGGTTTACAACCAATGAGAAGGCAGAACAAAAAGTCAATTAAAAGGACGAACACACAGGAAGTAGGTCTCTGGCGGGGGAGGACAGCAGCGGCAGTGAAGGGTAAGGTTTTTAGCTCTCAGTTATTGCTCTGACCTCTTGGGCTTTTAACTCTGCAATTGTCTCTGTGTCTCTTATTTAATAAGATTGTTCATCTACAGATTCTAGTCCAATTATCAAGGTTCTAATTTTCCTTACCAATTTTTTCTTTGATTTTTTTCAATACACCTATCTTAGTAGGTGTGGAGGGTTATTTCTTTGTGGTTTGGATTTGCATTTCCCAGTGGCTGATGCAGTGAACAGCCTTTCCACCCATGTACTGGTCATGCCTGTGCCATCCTTAGAGAAGGAGCTACTCAGACCCTTTGCATTAGTGTTTAAGTTTGGTATATATTATTTCAGTACTGATGTGTAAGGATTCTGTGTACATTGGAGGGCTTTTATGAGGTTCACAAAGTCCAAGTGCTCTCCATCATTATATGAGCATTTGACCCGCTGAGCCATTTCCTTAGTTCCCTTAAATATTCTTTAATGGTAAATTTAATTTCTATCCCTGGGTGCTTTGCTTCCCTGACAACCACCCCTCTAATCTAAATGAGATTTATACAGGATGGTTAGAGAGCAAATTGGTTACAAAGCTTTAGCTACATAATCTTGGCAGAAGTGAGAAATGGAATATATATTTGCATTTAACTCCAATTATTCATTTATTACTTATATTCCCTACTAAATATATGTATACTAGAGAAGACACTTGACATCTATTATTTATTTTAGTAGTCATGATATTATGTTTGATACAGAAGTACAGTTGAATATTTATAGAATAAATAAATAGGCTATTTTTCTCTATATTCAATCCCAACTTTTCTATCTAAACAGATCTCTCTCTCTCTCTCTCTCTCTCTCTCTCTCTCTCTCTCTCTCTCTCTCTCTCACGCACTCACACGCACACGCACACGCACACGCACACCAACCAAATCATAAGCCTTCCTCTCTTTTTATGAATTCAGAGTTACCCTCTAACCTGGCCTTCTCCATCCGTGCCCTCCTCAAGCAAGATAACAGATGGTCCAAGCACACTCCCTCCTACCGTGCTCAAACCCACCCTGCCCTCCATGTTCAGGGTGAACACTCCCCTACCACCCCCATTGACTCAAGTTCTGCACCACCACACACTTAGGAGTTCCTTTCCCTCTTATTTACCCTCAAGGCCTCTTTAAATCAATCCTAGTGATCTTTAGATTATTACAATATTGGTAACAAAGCCTTACCTTCAACCAAAAAGGTTCCTACTCCTAAAATGGAGACCAAGCAGCTTATTTCTAAGTTAAAATAGCAAGAAAAATAAATCACTGAAACATCTATTTATTAATATGTTTTAATAGATAGTAAAATATTAATAATATTAATAATAGTAGACATCAATGTTAACAACATATACTTATGTGTTAATATATATTATTAATATCTACTATTATAAAAAATCACTACCACCATTTTCTTTACAATATAATCAATCACAGCTCATAGGAAAATATTTATTATATAATAAACTTTAAAACTATCCAAGAAAACTATATTAGCCAGTGATGAAAATCCACATCTCAATATTTTTACATACTATTATACTATATTAGTACAATAACTCAAAATACTTAATATTTTACTATGGTGGAATAAACCCATTGGTAAATTTACTAATTTATATTCATAGAACACATTATTTTTCTGACACCTAGACTTTCTCAAAAAATCTTCACATTCACTTCAAAAGTCTTTTACCTGGATATTTTGAACCATGGTGCATTAGGTCTATAGATTAGTCCAAAACAGAAAAGGAAGAAAATACTTTAGGCAGAGTGGCTTGAAGTGAGGGATGGTTCAAAGCATGAAAAGTAAATTGCTAAGCATGATGCTAAGCCACTGGTATGAGCAGGATACACAGGGGACAATGATAACAGCGACGATGCCTCTGGGTAATGTTCCCTAGACATGACAGTGAAGGTGCACCTGGGAACTCTCAAGCATGGCAATACAGTTGCCTGAACAAGACCTAAAAATGGCAGCACTAGTCAAACGCATCAGTGCAGATGGGGAGACTGCACCAGGTCTCCCCTAGATGAGGAGCTACAAGGGGTCAGTAGCTGCTGAGAGGGGCATCAGCTCCCTGCAGAGACCATTTCCCACATAGGTTGTCCAATTACAGTGGTTAGCTCTGAACACACGGATTTATGAGCAAGGCTAAATAGACTCAGTAGGCTGTATACGTGTGTGTGTGTGTGTGTGTGTGTGTGTGTGTGTATGAATAAATGCATAACAATGTAATTGTTATGATAAGAAGGAGGAAGGAGGGAAGGAGGAGGGAAATAGGAGGTGGAGAAGGAGGGTAGGAGTGATGTGGATGCAGTATTCATGCATGAAGTTCTAAAAAAAAATAGTGTTTCTAAATATGAAGTAAATAAAAACTGCCAAAACTAATTTTAGAAAATATGAATAAAAGGAAAATCACACTATCCTACTCCGTTATGCAATGAATATGACGTACGACTTATGAAATGCTTATAATGAAACACTTTACATTGGCAAAGAGGAATTTTTGGGAACATTGGGATGATGGAGAGTCCAAAAGCAATGATGTCCTCTTGCTTACTTACAATAAGTAAGCAGCCAAGACCACAGTGAGTCAAGAGGTAGAAGCCTATTCTTGCCCCTTAGAAATTAGATGGGGAACCAGAAAGGAGCGGCTTACAGAGATGAAAGTGGCAAAATGTGATTAGCATGAGGTGGGAGACCCAATAGGGCACACGCTACTTTGATACACCTCATCAAGACGTTCTTAATTAAGTTTATGTTATTTTATTTATTCAGGGACAACACCATGCACTGGAAAAATACATTAATTACTTTGAGTTATAGATAGTTTTGGTATCTTATATGTATTTTTCAATTTACAGATAGTTTGTTATCTTCCATCTTGTTGGCCAATATCTCTCAAATGCTTTAAAATAATATATAAATAATCTTTATGGTGAACATTTCTCTAACCATTACTGGAGTAAAAATAATGTAATGGCAGAATTTTCTGTTTCTGATGTCCTACACATCTATACATTGATAGCTTTAGGGACATTTACAATAATTATTAGTTTTCTTTTAGTATGATATAAGAATGATTTATTTCTTAAAATATCTGCATGAATTACAATTTTAACTTTAATGCAATGACATCCAGAAATTTACTGGCAGATGTAATTAGTCAATCTTCCATACTTACTCTGAAAGTATATTATGAATTTTTCTTTTTCTTTCCTTTTTTATTCTTTCTTTTTCTTTTTCTTTTTTCTTTTTCTTTTTTTTCTTTTTTCTTTTTTTTAGTTTTTTGAGGGAGGGTTTCTCTGCATAGCCCTGGCTGTCCTGGAATTTCGACTATAGACCAGGCTAATCTCAAAACTGAGAGCTCTGCCTGCCTCTGCCTCCCGAGTGCTGGGATTGAAGGTGTACACCACCACTGCCTGTACATAATATGCTTTCATTAGTGATAGCAACGTCCACATGATTGAACTTAATGGGCAACAATAGTATTTTGTAATAAAGTAAAAGAACCTTCGAAAGGTAAAGCAGTTGTATCGATCAGTATCACAGACAAGCTAATTACTGGGAAGAAATCAAGGGGAGAGAACAGAATGGTACACTGGCTTTACTATTAAGGCTCCTCCCTTATATAGAAGAGAGGAAACCAGGACCCAAGAACATAAATGAAATACCAATTGTAGGTATACTTTACAGCCCCATGTAATCCTGGAGATATAAAGACGATATGGGATGGTGGACTGTGGAAGTAAGCTAGGTGAGGAAGGACATTCTCATTTTGTTTTGTTGTTGTTGTTGTTGTTTGTTTAAGATTTATTTATTTATTATGTGTACAATGTTCTGCCTGCATGTATGCCTGCATGCCAGAAGAGGGCACCAGATCTCACTGTAGATGGTTGTGAGCCATCATGTGGTAGCTAGGAATTGAACTCAGAACCTCTGGAAGAGCAGCCAGTGTTCTTAACCTCTGAGCCATCTTTCCAGCCCCAGACATTCTTGCAAGGGTTCCTGAAACTGACGGCAAATATTATACTGTTATTAGTAGCCATGATTGGATAATTAGGCCATTTATGAGATCAAAAGTATTTTATACTACAGGAGTTATGAGTAATATTTATTTCTCCTAAATACCTTCTAAGACTGTCATGTATAGATAAGCAAGAAAATATTAAAAAGAAGAAACAGCATATTCTGGGAGCCACATATCAGTAGCAATGTTGAAGGGACAGTGAAAATCACAGGACAAATAGACATTTCTAGAGCCAGGCCTCACTCCATCAAATATACAGATGGAAGCCATAGGTTCACATCAGGTATCTTTCTTGATGACTTCCTTGTTTCTATGATTAAGTCGTCACTAACATGAAATAATAGTTCTTTGGGTCAGGATACACATTTAAATAAACATTTCTGCCTCTACTTGTCCATCAACAATCAAGTTCAAATTAGGAATTAAGAAAAATTGTTGTAGTATTGTTGTTTATAAGATAATCAATTGGCCTTTTCAAAGTATAGCTTGAATAGTTAAGAATACTAACATAAGGAAATATCTTTCTATCCATGACAATCCAATGTACCTTCTGTTAATAACTCATGAATGGAATCATATCTTCCTCGTTCACTGGAATCTCTTCAAGAAGATGAAATGTTCACACAAATATTTCTTTAAGGCAGGGGGCAACACCAAATTATCCTTTGTGCTTTCATGTTTTCAACTGTAAACATACACACTATAAAGCTCCCCTTTTTAAAGGATCACAGAGCCTGTGCTTTCAAAAATGAGCACCCAGAAGGAACAGAGAACTACAGAAACATCTTAAAAGCAGCCATCATGCTTTCTACTTCATGAGTATCTGAGGAATGACGAGTTATTATCACAGTGGTTATGAATTCTAGGTGTCCCTTTACCCGGTGTTTCCTGAACTACTAACAGACAATACAAGTATGCAGATGATCATTTAACAGTGTTGTTAAGTTGTATGAATTCCCAAAGCAAACCCATAATCTGAGTTACATTTCTTTGATGTGAGAGTCAACAATAGAAACAGGCAGAAGTGCCATGGAAATATAAAATTCTCTTCTCCATCATCACTTGCTTCATAAACATCACTGAAAATAAAGGGGGAATAATTTTAATTTGCTCATTTTCATGCCAATTAATTATATATTTATGGATTTTCTTAAATATACTAGAAGAAACATTTTGGATACTATATAGATTTATAGTCAATTTAAAGTCATTCCTAAATAAATTATAGTAGGTAAAAGATGATCAGGTTAGAAAACTCCATTTACAAACATAAGCTTTATCATACTTAACTTTTGTTTGTTTGTTTGTTTGTTTGTTTTAAAATAAAGACCATGAGGAGAATTACACAATTTCTGGGAGATAGAAAGTGAACTGATTTGAAAGTCTGAACTTCAACTCTGTGATGCTGCATTTCTTAACTCAGGATCTATTTTAGGCATGTTAGTTACACCTTAAGATCCCAAGGCCTCACCTATATAATGGGTGGGAAGACCTCATCTTCTTTCAAGATTATTAGGATATGCCTGAAGATCTGTGAATAAATGTCTATAAAATGAGGCCATAGTGCATGCACCTTCTTCACCAAGGGGCACTTCAGATGCATTCTGTGTCACTCACTGGAGAAAAAGCAACACCTCTTCCACATATTGAGAGTTTGCATGGAAGATCCATTCTCCTGTACAGATATGACTAATGAGGCATGGAAACAGACAAGCTTTCTGGGGCACATCTAACAAGGCACACTAACTCTTCTGTGAGCATTTTACTCTAGGAAAGGAGTTTTTAGGTTTCCAATGAATCAACATGAGAACAAAACTGAAATTCTAAGCAGGCATTCAGCCTATGATCATGGCCATTCATCACCAAGCAAACGAAGTGAATGCTTTAGGTATTATTTCTTGGAAGATACTCCTGTAGAATGCTTACAAAGTTCACATAAAAGAGCTCCCACCCAGAATATATCTGAGTATATAAAAATTGTACCAGGTTTCTCATGTCTTAACAATAGATTTTCTGACATCAGTCCACAGTAATTTGTTGACGTTGCATGATAAGAGGAAAAGAGAATAAATAAATTATATATATAAAAAAACATCAATCTAAAGTGATTTATGACCATATTTTGAAAAAAGTTAATGCAGGGTAGTTAACAGAAAGCATTTAGTTAATTAAGTTTTCCTTTGTAAAGTTGGCAAAACGGAAGAAATCAGAATCAACACCAGGTAAGAGTTACCTCTGTGGCCTTGCTTGATGGCTCCAATCCAGTCATATTTGCTACTATTAACTGATGTAAGAGCTGAACTTGAGCCACACTTAGGAAGAAGTCCAGGTTTGTGGTTATGTTCACTTCCAAGGAATGGCCACACACTAAAATCTCCTAAAGAGGGGGAAAATAGGTTTAATTGAAAACTGTAAAATGATAGTCCTCAAATAACTTATCACTGTTATTGGATGCTTATTACTTTCTAACTCTCTAGGGACTCAAGTATACATATTAATGAGAAAAGCAAAACTAACAAGCACAGCCACTAACATAGTTTAATGGATCAATTTAACAAGTACTTATAAGGGTGTACTGTCTGTTGGGCTGTGTGCTAATATACATAAGTCAGGAAACAATGGGAATTTTTTTTTACCTTTTCATGTTCATTTATTTTTTCCCCACACTTCAAACTGTCATTGTTTTATATGTAATTAATGGTGTAATTTTGTAGTAAGATCTTGTTCATTGATTCAAATGAACAAACAGTACCGAGAATCTTTTACATAGCGAGCTCCACGTCAGAGTGCTGGGACCTTCAGATACTGCCAAGATTATAGTGGCCTTGAAGGCCAACCGGCTCTTGGAGCAGACAGATGAAAACAGGCCACTAAAGGTAAACAGTTAAAATTAGAAACACCACTGGACGAACCTTCGCCAAAGACCACAGGAAGTGATTTATAACAAAGAAAAGGGCTGACTGCAAGACAGCTATACTAATTTCTCTTCTTGAAACTGCTAAAACCTTGGCAGCACTAGGTAGATGACCACCAGTTAATTGGTGCTGTTCTTCATAACTTGTCCCTTATCATTAGAAGCCACTCAGAGGAGGCAAACAAAACAAAAACAATCCAGAAGCTTCAGTTAACAAGCACAAGTCCTGCCTCTTGTCATGAGGCACAAGTGGACAGTGTTCAAATGTCTGCAAATGTCCAGCAGATCTCCTTGCTAGTGTAATGCAAGGATAGACTTAAGGACACTATGGTTGGTTTAAACACACACCAGACAGTTTGGAGCTGCTTTAAATAAAGTCATAAAGAACAGCATGTTTGTATGATTTTTTTCTGGAGGGGGGATTAAATAAACTTTCCTTCACAAATTTCCTGTATTAGTTTATTATACCTGAATTCTTATTTTCTTACTCAAGTCATGATGAGAAAAGAAAGGACAATAATTTAGAGGTACCTTTTAAAAAACTGTCTTGTCACTGTACCATGTCTTAACATGTGCCATGTTAGTGACACAGGACCGGTAACTAGAGCATGAGCTCTCCTGTCCTGTGCTGAGCTGCATGGCCTGCAGGGGGAGGAGGAGTAGCTTAGTTCCGCAGGCAAGAATCATTTCCACTCTCGTTTGTCCTGTCCTCACCTCCAGAACAACTGGAGGTGAGCGGGGCACTCACATGGGACAGCTAAGGACAGGACAGGAGCGGAGAGGAGGAAGGCAGGGGAGCACTGTAGCGAAGGCCCCAGCCCCCAGCCAGCCAGGCACAGCTCTAGTCCTGCTCCCTCCAGTCCCATGCCCTGGGAAGGAGGAATTATTACGAAGGCCTTCAAATCAAATTATCAGTTAATTAAGCTGGGATAGAATTGTATTTACATTTTTATATATTTTTATTTTCATTTCTTAACTTTGTGACTTAAGACTACAAGAAAGGAATTATTTCCAGGAAAAAAGCTCTTATTTCAAAGTGATCTGTGTTTTGTTTTGTTTTGTTTCTTGTCCATTTTCTTTTGTTTCTTCTTCTTGTTGGTCATTCGCTCTTCTTTTATTTTGATGGTAGTTTTAGGGGCCAATCTCATGGCTTCCTCTATGAGGAAGGTACAAACCAGACACAATATTTAATTTTTGTGAACCAAATATAAACAGGAAGTTAATCAGTTCTCTAATGTGTTCAAATGTATGAAACTTTGTTCATATTTTCACAGCAATGACAGTTTTGGGGAAAAGCACCTCCTAAGGTATTGTGCAGTCTAAACCAGCTGTGTTACTAAGAAACCAACCATAAGACGCAGTCCTTATACATCTTTGGGGGCTCTAAAGAAACCAAACTAGCTCCTCTTCGCGGCCCACCTCCGTCCCATAGGAACATAGCCTCTTGGTGTAGTCCTAGGGCCCTAGTTCTTCCTCTATCAGCCTTTCCTTCCAGAACATCTCCATTCTTTTGTGACTCCACCCATAACCACTCTACCAGGAACCCACAGCTGCAAAAATAAAGTGGGACTCCGTCACAGTAGCACTCTACCCTCCTCAGAGAAGCTTCTTCTTCAAGATGGTGGTAACACAGGGACCCACAACTAGACACTGTCTAGAGAGTCAAAGACTCTGGAGATCTCAGCACCAAACAGAATGGCTGAATCAACCGCTCTATACGGAAGAAGAGGCAGGAAGACTCTAAGAGCCGCAGGTGTTAGATCTTTCAACACAACAGGACTGACTCTCATAGGACACAAAGCCTGTGACGTCACCCACAAGACCTGAACCAGCTCCAGCCTGACGGAATCCCAGCACAGAGACGGGGGAAGTAGACACGGTCCTGCCCTTAACCGAGAAGCTATGGTCACCCGATTCCTGTCGGGAAAGGGAAAGGGGTTCTGAGTGGAGCGTCACTCGGTGTGAAGACTCACAGGCTAGCTCCACACCCGGGAGGAGTTGGCCAAACCAAAATAGACCAAACCAAAATAGACTTTTTTTTTTTTTTTTTTTAAGGTTTACTTGTTTATTTAAAGTTTTCTTTTCATTTTACATACCGCCCACTATTCCTCCTCCCTTCCCGTCGCGCGTGCGTGTGTGTGTGTGTGTGTGTGTGTGTGTGTGTGTGTGTGTGTGTGTGTCTGGCTTTCTGTTTGTTATTTTTTGTCTATTGGTATTTTTTTAGTTTGCTTCTTTTTTGTTATTTTTGTTTTTGAGACTGTTACTTTGTCTAGAACACATTAAAGAACTGTTTAACTTCCTGTTTATATTTGGTTCACAAAAATTAAACATTGGCTCTGGTTTGTAGTTTTTTTTCCGAGGCAGTGTTTCTCTGTATATCCCTGGCTATACTGGAACTCACTCTGTAGACCAAGCTGGCCTCGAACTCACAGAGATCCACCTGCCTCTCCCTCCCAAGTGCTGGGATTAAAGGCATGTACCATTATGCCTAGCCTCTATTTTATTCTTGAAAGAGAGAAACAGGGAGGGAGGGGGGACATGGACGGACAGACTGACCATGAATTGGGTGGACAGAGAGCTAGGGAGGATCTGGAATGAGTTGGGGGAGAGAACAGAATATGATTAAAATTTATTATATGAAAAAATTAAATAAAAATTTAATTAATTTAAAAAGAAACCAAACTAGAATATTATAAACCTCAAAGGAGTTTTTAAAAAAGTTAAAGAAGGAATCTAAGGTTCTATAATTTTAAATTAATATACAAAACTGTTTTCACCTAACAATGGATTACAAGCTAATAGAGCCATGGTTACCTGAACTTACTGCAGTTCCTAGCCCACGTAATGGACCTCAAATGCTCACTTAGTAAACACAAACACCACAGAATTATTCCTTCAGACCAGGCAGCTGTGCCTCAGTTTTCTCACCTATAAAATCCCGTTATGAAGAGTAGCCTGATGGGTTACTATGGGCAGCAGAAGGTACTCAGCATTTATTAGTTTGGATGTGGATTCTCATTACTAATTACCTACTCTGGTGTAAGATAGGCTCATGCAGTGAAACTGTATAACATACAGAGAAGTCACTCCGTTACTTGGAATAAATTGAAGTCTACATTATGCTCTAACCTCGGTATGCAGATTTTCTGGGGAGATTATTTTGGTGAAAGTGATGGCAGGTGCTCCAGTTATTCGGACAGAAAAATCTGTCAAGATAGGGGTCAAAATTGCTCTCCTTTCTTGATGTCGTCGAATGCTAAAAAGATAAGACAAAGAATTGTTAGTCAAAGAGTTTAAAAAAGGAAATTATTAGTCACTTGATATTTTTCAAGGATAACGTGTTTAAGTCTGTCCTATAAACAGCACAACAAAATTTCACCCTTGTTTTGATTGACAGTGCCTATTTGAGGACTTTATAGTCAGCTCCTTCAGTTCTGTAAGATCTCAAAACACTGTCAGAAAAAAGAACTTCTGAGAAATTCAGACAGACTTAAGCAATTTCTTATCAGTGTCATCCTAGGCCTTTCAATGAACTATATTTTCTGTTTGTAATTCTATCTGTACTGACAGTGTTATATCTCTTTTGTTACCATCAATGAACTTACTACTTTTGTAATAATTTTTGTTTCCTATTTTTAATACACTGTATGTTCCATTTGACAAGGGCCATCTTTCAATCTCATTAGATTCACCAGTATATTCTATGTCCCCTAACCCCCAGCAGAGTCCCCTATGTAGTTCTGACTTGCTTGGAATTTCCTTTGTAGAGCAGCCTGGCCTTGAGTTTGCAGTGATCCTCCTGCCTCTGCCTCCCAAGTGCTGGCATTATAGGTGTGAGCCATGGTGCTCATCTCTGAACTCTTTTTGCTTTAAGCTTGAAGATCCATTGGAGTTTATGGATAATAATATGTATATTAAAGCATTCTTTGTCTACTCAATAGCTTTTGTATTTGAAACCTAATGCTTCCTCAAAATAATCCTGTAAGAAGGAAAGATCATTATCAGCCTTATCAGACAAATGAGGAAATAGCATGGACACTCAATGGACACAACACTTCTAGAACTTGGCTGGCGTCTGGCCTATTTTAATTCTACTTTATACATTTTTCACCTTTGATCAGTTCTTTCTGTTTGGCACCCACAGTTGATAGCGAGTTAAAAGGAGCAGTACTGATGTGGAAGATGAAACTAGAAAACACCCGAGAAACACAACTTCTGACAGCACAGAGGTTCCCAGCAACTCTCTGCAGTTTTAGTTTGCATTTTATGAAATAATAGATCACTGTGTTTATGTTTGACTAGAAACCACACCTCAAAATTTCCTTTAAAATTAATTTAATATTTTCCATAAGTACAACCTTATTATTCCCTTATGATAAAAATGATAAAGTTGAAAGCAGAAAATTGGCATCAGTTTTACCTCATGTGAAAATGCAGATAAAATGCAAGTCTTACTACATCTTAAAAAAAAATGAGAATAGTCTAGAGAGCACTAATGTCTTTTGTGAAATTTCCAGTGGGCAGAGTTTTATTAGGCATCTGCCAAAAAAGCAAATTGGATCATCTGGTTCTGTGACACATAAGTATTGAATTTCAGGAAAGTCAATTTGAAAGAATTAAGAGATCTGCTAAGTAGAGAGCAACAGGAAGAAACATTAAAATCTGTGACTATGGAGGAAAGGTTGAGATCCTGAGAGACACCATAATTACAGTCTAATAGCTCAAATTCCACAAAATGACCAATGTGAGAAACACGAAACACGATGTGCTCTGGAAGGGGTGTGCTGAGACACAGGGTGCATTAAAAGGCCGTAAATGGAAAGGATGGCAGCAAACCAAGTCAGAACCAACACCAACTGCAGCGCGGTGTGATGAGAAGGTCCTTGTCCCTATCCTGGGTGTTTTCTCACTTGTGTGATGCACTAAATCAGTGATACCAACTAGGAAAGCCCTATTACCACAGCAGGAAAAAGGAAATCTCATCAAATCATCAGCCATCTTCTGTTGCATGATGAGAGTGTTTCTTCTGTGCTATCACTGATAAACATTTGAAGTAATGATAAACTTTTAAAAAGAAATAAAAATGTTATAAACCAACTATGTTCAAGGATGAATTGGAGGAGGGAAGAGAAGCACTGAGAGGACACACAGTGTGCAGTATCAAACAGCAGTCGACCTGGGGCACCAGCAGAGGATGCCTGGGGTCAAGGCCACAGACTGAGGTGGTGAGCAGCCTTAGATCTGGGCTCCTAAGGCGAAGAAAGCACCAGTCCATCTGAGAGGGGAAACAGGAATGGCCTGGCTTAGCAAGAACATACTGAGAGTGACGGAGAGCTCCATAAAAATTGAGAAGAATGGGTCTCTCTCTCTCTCTCTCTCTCTCTCTCTCTCTCTCTCTCTCTCTCTCTCTGCCTTGTTTACATCATCTACGGAGTCCAGGAGTGACCACTCTGAGTTACTTACAACAACACACCCACTACAGCTGCACAACGGAGCTCGTGTCTGTAACAAAGGCAGAGACATATAAAAGCACGTACGTTGGGGTGCTAAGGCTACTAACTGCCCTAACAGCAAGATCAGAAGAGAAGGCCATTGCCCAGGCCTCTCCTACCTGCTGGCCATGTTCCACTCCAGGGCCGGGTTCTGGGAATTCCTTTCACTCTCTGTCAGCACGCCTCCTGAGCCATTCCCTCTTTCTGGTTTGAGTTGACCCCACTGGGCAGTGCCAATACTGATGGACTGCAGGTCTATTTGGTACTGTCTATCTTCAATTTCTGATCCAGGATCTCGAAGAATTCCTAAGTTCAAGGCTCTCCTGAGAAGCAATGGAAAAAGCAAACAGATATTCCAGAGTTATTTGCTTACTAATAGAGTATCATAACCATGTTTGCCCTAAATTGACAATCAACATGAAAGATATTAGTTAATAAACTAGGTTAATCACAGGCATAAAAGTATTAGCAATTTACCATACATTGTTTAATAAAGGTGTACAATATTCATAATTATCCACTATAATGATTGTTTCACAGCACTATCCTCTTTTTCTAAGTACTTCTACACATATGATTTTAATGTTGTGATTCAGGTTATATTATGATCATTTTTAAAAACAGTTCAGAGAAGGTGAAAAACAGCCAAGCTGCAAAGTTAGCATGTGACAAAACTACAAGCATAATTTAGAGATGCCCCCTCCTCAAAGCCCTTTCCAGGGCCAATCATACACCTTCCTAAAAACCCCATTGCAAGGTCATGGCCAGCATTTGGACATTTGGCACTCAGATATTATACAAAAACTTTAAATTTCAAGAGGCTTGTCCCAGGGAGGCAGACAGGGCTCTCAGATGGAGACAAAAACAGATTTGCCTGAATTGAACTGAACTTCAATGTAAAGAATTTCTCCAAGATGAGGAGGGTTCCAGTAAAATAAGATACAAAAAGATACAAATGCTAACTCTCATATGCTGCTCAGGTTTTTTGAGTGGGACAGAGCAGAAATAGAAACCAGAAACAGAGCCTCAAAGACTTCAAGAACATTGCACTAGCAGATAAGAATATGCACATCCTCAATATGGAGCAGAGAGTAAGAATTTTAAAGTCATGTGAACCTACAAATAAGAATAGAATCACTTACATTTTAAAGTTCAGATAGTACAACATTAGGGATAGCACACTGAAGAAAATAAAAAGAAACAAAGGCCACTTATAGATACAATGGGATTTGGATACATAGACAGCTTAGGGAACTTCAGGGTGATAATATACAGACTGGGGGATACACATCATGTTAGGGAGCTAGGAGGAGAATCAGCAGCCTTGGAGGATGGATCCCTTGCTTATAGCCTGCTTTGGACCCCATGTTTGGCTTCCCTGGAAACACCAGAAAAGAAAACATTACAACCGTTCCTCCTTAGGCTTTTTGATCAATCAAAAGAAAAACATACCTCTAGCCAAGGGAAGAGAGCCACAATATTCTGATTTTATCCAAAGATTAAAACACTAACAACATTGTATCCCCCTTGAAGACTGAATTCAACAGGGCCTGACAACCCGCTGGCCAAGGGCCCACACCCCAGGAAAGCTGACTCACCCAAAAATAATGCCAAGGAGGTGGATAAAATGATGACCCCCTTAATGAGATAATGCACTTATCCTTCCCAGAAGCGCCACCCTCACTTAAGCCTGACTACTTTTCTGACTTCAGAAGAGTGTCATTTTTCCTTTTCTTTCAGATACTGCTCAAAAGCCTAAGCATGCTTTCTCGGACACTCTGGGATCCTCATTATTTATCTGAAGCCCTGACTTCTGCCATGTTCCATCTTGGCAACCTCCACTGCTAACCATGATGGTGTTTTCTGCCCCAAACTCAAAAAGCATGAACTGTCTGCAGGGACTGACAGCTGGTCTGTCTGCGGGGACTGACAGTTGTCTGTCTGCGGGGACTGACAGCTGTCTGTCTGTGGGGACTGACAGCTGTCTGTCTGCTGAGATTGACAGTTGTCTGTGCTGTTGTTTTTTCAAACTCTGGGAGTTCCCGTTTGAGCTCATCTTTAAATTTCTTCTAAGGAGCCTAAAATCCAGAGAGGGAACCTGATTTTCCTGGTAACAATAAAAGTCAGAATAAATATAATTAATTCATACTCTATCTAAAACATAAGAACAACTTTAACATACTGTAGTTATAATCTTGCCCAAGAGACATAGCTAAAGTTTTAACAATAGAATGATTAAAAGTCAGCAAATGGGCCGGGCGGTGGTGGCGCACCCCTTTAATCCCAGCACTCGGGAGGCAGAGGTAGGCGGATCTCTGTGAGTTTGAGGCCAGCCTGGGCTACCAAGTGAGCTCCAGGAAAGGCGCAAAGCTACACAGAGAAACCCTGTCTCGAAAAACCAAAAAAAAAAAAAAAAAAAAAAGTCAGCAAATGGAAAAATAGATACTAGACAAAAACTTGTCCAAAACATTTGTTAGAAGTAGTTATTACAGAACACAGTTATAGCTCTACTTAATAGCTACACTTTAGTGTAAGACTTCAACCTCTCTCTCTCAGTCATAATATAAGCAGGAGGAAAGGAAATAGAAAATTAGAAAAATCAAATTCCTACATTTGATGATATAGATATTTATGGAACATAGTATCTGACGATTAGAAAACATGTTTCTCAAGTACACACCAATATTTATAAAAACTGATTCCCACCTAGCATAAACCTCGCCTCAACACATTTCACCCAATTACTATCATACAGACTGTATTCTGTGAGCCAATAAAATTACCTTCAATGCTTTATTAAAGAGAACCTGCAAAACTGTTTATGTTTAGAAATTTAAAAGACATTTCGAAGTTAGTTACTCATTAGTCAAAATATTAAGAAAGAAACAACTCCAATCTTGCGCACTAACAGCATGGGATACAGTGGAGATAGCACTTCAGGAAAACGCACTGTTTACACATATGTGTTGGTGAGGAAGACAGGCTCAGAACTAACAACTCCACATAAAATGGCAGAGCAGGCTTGAGAAAGTGTGGGATTTGAGAGCAGACATTAGGGAAATAATATGAGATGATCAACAGGGCCAAATTATAATAGATGGATGTCTAGGAAAAGGGAAAAAGGATAAAAAGAGTGAATAACATATTTGCAATGAAAGGGCAACATAGGTATGATGCTGAACAGAGTAAACAGACAACGGGACTGCAGAGTCAGCTCTTCCAACTTCTGCAGGAAACACAAACAAAAGGAAACTCTCTCCTGATCATCACTCTTCTGGAATGTATTTCTTTTTCGTCCCATCATAGTACTAAATAACATCCATCCTCTCACTTCTTCCACTCAACAGGATACTAATTTTCCTTGTACAAGTTCTTTGTGTGTGTGTGTGTGTGTGTGTGTGTGTGTGTGTGTGTGTGTGAGAGAGAGAGAGAGAGAGAGAGAGAGAGAGAGAGAGAGAGAGAGAGAGAGAGAGAGAGAGAGAGAGAGACAGAGACAGACAGACCGACCGACCGGTCCATTTCAGTACCTGGACTACTGATACAAAGTAGCGAGTGGGCAAGCAGCGAAGTCCGTCACCATCTCTAGTCTTAGGACTATGAAAACCACATCTTACCAACACAGCATTTTCTCAAAGGAGCAATGTTACATTCGTTCCTGAACAGATAGTTATTGGGCAATGTGTCTCATGTTTTGTGGTAGTCCCAGGCTGCTGGCCGGGTACCATTACCCAATCCTTCACATCTAGTGGGGATTTAGAAGCAATTAGAGAAAAGAAAAAAAAAAAAAAGATTTGAGCACAACACAGCTGGAAACACACAAGGACTTCCTAGCAGACTTGGGGAGGCCAGGAAAGATAAAGGAAATATCTAGGTCTAAAGTGCCAAACAGCACCATCTTCTCATAGAATGAAGTATTTCACACAGGACAAACAAGGCCCAAAGGTATGGCAACAGCAGATCCAGCAAACATAAGAAGGTTCTGAAAAGCTACTGTGGAGAACGGGCAGGAAAGAAGGAAGGCCATAGGCAAGAGGAGAATCAAGCAACAAATGAGTTCCACCCACTTCTTATTTGGTAAAGTTTAAAGGAGACAAAGAAGCTGTAGAGAATAAAGAGGCTTGGCCTAAAAGGTGGGCTTACTTCACACAATGGTCATTTTACCTTGTCTAATAGAATACAGAAATGATGGAATGCCATAGCCACAGGTGGAGTTTTAAGTCAGGACTACTGGCCAGCTCCCAAATAACCACACAGAGACTTGATATTAAGTATAAATGCCTGGCCGATGGCTTAGGCTTGTTACTAACTAGCTCTTACAACTAAAATAAACCTATATTTCTTATCTACACTCTAACACACGGCAGCACATTTGTTCAGCACAGCATGTTCATTTTACAACCTACCCTCCAGGCGACTCCACTCTCTTTTTGTCTGCATTTGCCGCCCAACTTTTCCTGCCTAGCTATTGGCCAATCAGCTCTTTACTAGCCAATGAGAGTAATACATATTCACAGTGTACAAAAAGATTGTTCCACCACACTGGCTATCCAGAGAAAGCCTCGGTTTCTGGTTAACTATGGTTACCGAGAACATATACATACACACGTGTGTATGTGTGTGGAGGTTGTTACATCATGAAATCTTTAGTAGGTGTGAAGGAAAAGAAATCATCCTATTTTAACTCTCCTCAGCCTCCGTATAAACTATTAGATAGAAGTGAAGGTCTAGAGTCTGACACAAAGGGATGCAGCCATATCAAATGTGCACTAGAATTTGGAAAATCAAAACCAAACCACAAACAAACTGACAACACAACAGAGAAAACACTGGTCCTTAATGAATTCAAACCACATTTCCATTAGCCTAAAATCATTGTAATAGCATGCTGGTTAGCATAACAAATTTTGTACTCAAAAAGGCTAAGAAAAAGTTTATTATGGAAAATTTAGACCAATTAAAAATATGTGCATTTTTGTAAAACAGTTTCTTCAATAATTTCTTAAATATCTTAGCACCTAAAGTATAAAAAAACTGAATTTGTTTTACTTTTTCTGTAATAAACAATATAGATGGTTTTTTTTTTTTCCAAGACAGGGTTTCTTTGTGTAGTTTTGGTGCCTGTCCTGGATCTCACTCTGTAGACCAGGCTGGCCTCGAACTCACAGAGATTCGCCTGGCTCTGCCTCCTGAGTCCTGGGATTAAAGGCGTGCACCACCGCCAACAGGCACAGACGATATTTTTAGACTTATAAAATACAATCTGACTCATCTTACACTATCTCAACAATATATTTTCAATTCTCTACAAAGAAAATATACCACTGGTAGTAAATCAGTAAGGACTAGAATGTCTAAAATTCGTAACACCCTTCTTAAGAATATGATCTTACAGCAAAAGCCTCACAGTATTGTTTCCTTCCCCAATTAAGTATTTTCTAGACAAATTTGCTATGGAAAACACAAATCAGATTTTCTTGTCTCAAATGCATATGCTTCTAAAAAGTTCTACCAACTTTGCTCCGTCCTTGCTGCTGCCTTTGAAAGTGAGCAGTGAATCCGGAAAGAGGGAGAAGTACAATTTTCATAACTTCCTTACCCTTAACACAGAAGGCTGCTTTATCGGCTACCTCGTAGGAGTTATAATTGTAATTGCTTTGGCCTTCTGAAATTCTCCTCCCATACTATTTGATCCATTCAGCAGGTGGTGTAGGAGGGTAAACTCAAATCTGCAATAGTTGGTCAATAATGTAATCATAAGGAACCAAAGATGACTTTAAGTGTATAACAGGAAACATAGCTTTAATGTTTTCCTTTTTAAATTGATTTAGTCTGGGGCAAGCCTTTTGTATGTTTACACAGGGAGCAGCTCATGTTGAACCATTTACTGCTCATTGCTGAACAGGCATATCTTGGGAATTCAATGTAAAGTAGCAAAATTCATTCACTTATAGTTCAATTTGAGATCTACAGAATGCTAAACAAGCCAGAAAATAGGAACGTAAATCCAAGTACAATTTTTATGTATTGAATAAATTCAATGTCTACATTTGATCACCAATTCTCCACGAATGACAGTAATCTGGGAAATAAATACAGCAGGAGATAAAAATGGCGGACTGTCAGACAAACCAGCACAGTTCTTGGATGAGTGACTCAGGGCAGGATGCTCTTCTGCCTCACAAGAACCTCTGAGAAGCACTGAGGAAATGCTAGACTCCCCCATGGACAGTCCCCTTTAGCATGGGTCAGCTAGCCTTCAGGAATACTGTTTCCCTTCTCTCCTCCCCATTCCTTGTAGTGTGCACTTAAAATCACTACAGAGTTCTTAACTACAAGTCTTTAGAAATATTTATTCTAATACGTTAACTTTCTAATTAGCTTCTATATTGAGAAAAAAATCTAATGGAGGCATTAATAAAGATAAATTACAACTGAATTAACTAGAATGAACTAGACCAAGAGTTCCAAATTGCAAGAAAACATTTTAATAAAGCAAATTCCTTTCCTATCTTAATGTATTCATTTTATTAACCCACTTCTCTATATCATTTAAATTTTGTTTTCTTTAATTACATACTTTCATTTCATATGGATTCTACTATCAAACTCTAATGTGTTTGTGATAAAAAAAAAAAGACAATCACATAAAAAAATGATAGTGATGATACTAATAACTGCACCTTCCTGCTGCCTTCAATTGCTTGTAGGGAGATTATCATCCACAGGGGTACATGCAGATTACGATGCAGATACTTTAGGTGAGAGAGATCTGAAAGATCACAGTCGAAAGCTACACCTCGACTATAAATTCAGCTGCCTATGTTCTATATAAAACACTCTTAGAAACAAAATTTTTAAAAGCATAATATGTTATTGAAATAAATTGTGTTATGTATATGGTTGAAAACTGTAAGACTTCAAGTTAAACTAGATAAAGACAGTACCATCAAGGTCACAGACCAGAACTGATTTAAACTAAAAAACATTGGAAGGAAAAACATTTAGATTTGGCACGCAACAACCCAACTCCTTTAAAAATAAAATTGTGTTTATAATCTATGGGGATTTTCAAACCCACAAATACCACAAAACTGGTCATGAAGAACTGGAACCGGAAATTAGGATTCTTAAATTTACATACATTAGTCACTAAGCTATTCTGTTTATTAAGGAAAAAAACTTATTGAGATAATGCAGCAGAGAAGAGCAAAGGTATTTTCTTTACCATCATCTCATCTCCAGCCTTAGAGGATCCTAAGCTCAGCACAGAGCAACGCATTTGAATTCTCAGGGGAGGACAGGTCGAGAATAACTGGCTGAGGGAGGTTGTGGAGGCTGCCTTGTCCTTGGATGGGTGACCCCAGGGCATTTTACAGATCAGGTGCACACTGATGACAGTGCACGGGATGGAAAGCACATATAGATTCTTTAGTTCTGGTATAGGCTGTGCAGACTGAAGCTGCAGCCTGAGTGTTCTTTACTGTACTGTGGAACACAACTGCCCAGTTTAGACGGCTTGAGGGCCAGAGGAGTAACTCACAAGAAATAAGCACATCTACCAGGACTTGTTAAATACTAATGGGAATCCAGTCATCATCATTTAATAGTTGAATATTTTTAAACAATTGCTTAATCTGACTATAGAGTAATGATGTTTTATATATAACAATTAAAATATCAATAAATACAAAATAATATCATAAAGTCACCTTAATCCGATCTACCCAAAGACCTGGAACAGTTATAAATGAGCAGTGGTACTCTTGAAGCCCGCAGGCCGTTTTCCATTCACATAAACAATAAAAGACAAGCTCACAATACATAGACAGTTAAGACCGTGTTATTGAATAACTAAACATCTGTATCCCATTTTATGTTAATAAATGGTATATATAGATATCATTCTTGATGGCTGCATAGAATTTCACTTCATGGTTGGCCCTGAGGTCACAAGAACAGGAGAGTTCCCCTGACTGCCACCAGCTGCCACACTTGGGAGAGCAGGCCCTGCATCTTGCCTGGCTAGCACAATAGAGCCAACCCCACTGGCAGAGGTGTGGATGAGCCAGCTCTAAAGCTGTGAGCATGGAAGAGCTGTCCCCATTACTCATCTATCACATGGCGGCATAGGTGTGGGAGAGATGCCCTCCCCGACAACCCTGTCCATCAATGCCTGAGGCAAGGGGGAGAGCTGGGCCTATGATCGTAAGAGCAGGAGAGCTGTCCCTGCCCCTCATCTGCTGCAACACTCCATCCGGAGAGTGGCCCCTACACCAGGCCTGGGCAACACAACAGAGCTGGCCATGAAGGTCTAGGTATGGGAGACCTGACCCTGAGGACAGAAAGGCAGAGGAACTGGCTCGAGCCCTTGCTCTTCACTGCAAGGGGTGAACTAGCCAGGGCAATGCAGAGAGCTCACCCTGGTGGCGATGACAGGAGAGACTTGGTGGACTGACTACCCTGCAAATACCCAGGCTTAGAACCAGGGCTATGTGTTGGCCACCCCAACATCCACACTATCTGTGATTTGCTGAAACGTGAAAAGGTTGGGCTGAAGACCCAAAGCTTCAGGATATCCACAACACAGGGCAACAGCAGGATAAACAAGAGGAGAGATCTAGGGAGGGCCCAGCTTCCACAGTGTAGCAGAAGCCACAGGCCTTCAACCAACCAGTGACTCTGCAGTGAACACCTGAAAGTCAAGATGGATGGACAAAAGGGTTCACTGCGTGACTCACTGTGCCACACTGCAGCTCCCATGACAAGATTGATTTCTCTCTCTTTTTTTGTATCTCTTAAATTTATTTTATTTTATTTTATTTTTTGGGGTGATTGCAAGGGCAGAGGGCAGATACAAAGGGATGGGAAAATGAGTGGGATGGAGATGCATGGTGCGGAAGACTCAAAGAATAAAAAAAAAAAATTCCCTCCATGGATATCACAACATTAAATCACTGTCTACAATTAAGCATTAGTATTGCTTAAGTCAGGACAATTTTATATAATCAATAATCTTCCTATTTATGCCTCTAAATAAGCCATCCTAAATCCAACACAGCTCATCACTAAATGTTCTTTAATATGTTAACTGAAAATAAAGAAGGGTGTAATTACCACACTGTTTCATTAAAGGCATTGCTATAGTGTAGATACAAATGTTCCTACATGCTCTCATGTCAAATCTTGACTTGCCACTGGTAGTGTAGTCTTGGGAGGCTGCAGAACTTTAGGGCGGGGGGGGGGGGGTCTAGCTGGAAGAAATGGGTCATTGGGTGGGTTTTATAAGCCAGATTCTATTCTGTTTTGTGCCCTCTGCGGCCTGGCCTACAGAGATGTGAACAAACAGCCTCACACTCCTGCCCCCAGAGCTGTGAGCTGCTCCTACTGTCATGGCGTATCAGCAGTAATGGGCTTACATATCCTCAGACCCTACAAATCTACACTGTGAGGCAGTGATCCACACACACTGTGAGGCAGTGATCCACACACACTGTGAGGCAGTGATCCACACACACTGTGAGGCAGTGATCCACACACACTGTGAGGCAGTGATCCACACACACTGTCAGGCAGTGATCCACACACACTGTGAGGCAGTGATCCACACACACTGTCAGGCAGTGATCCACACACATTGTCAGGCAGTGATCCACACACACTGTCAGGCAGTGATCCACACACATTGTCAGGCAGTGATCCACACACACTGTCAGGCAGTGATCCACACACACTGTGAGGCAGTGATCCACACACACTGTGAGGCAGTGATCCACACACACTGTCAGGCAGTGATCCACACACATTGTGAGGCAGTGATCCACACACACTGTGAGGCAGTGATCCACACACACTGTCAGGCAGTGATCCACACACATTGTGAGGCAGTGATCCACACACACTGTGAGGCAGTGATCCACACACACTGTCAGGCAGTGATCCACACACATTGTCAGGCAGTGATCCACACACACTGTCAGGCAGTGATCCACACACATTGTCAGGCAGTGATCCACACACACTGTCAGGCAGTGATCCACACACACTGTCAGGCAGTGATCCACACACACTGTCAGGCAGTGATCCACACACACTGTGAGGCAGTGATCCACACACACTGTGAGGCAGTGATCCACACACATTGTGAGGCAGTGATCCACACACACTGTCAGGCAGTGATCCACACACATTGTGAGGCAGTGATCCACACACATTGTCAGGCAGTGATCCACACACATTGTGAGGCAGTGATCCACACACACTGTGAAGCAGTGAACCACACATAAAAGCAAGATTTCATTTTCAACTTTATATACTCAAACTATGGGGGGAAATGCTGAGTTAAAATTCACATCTAAAAGGTAAACTGAGGAGACCTAAAGGTATGTGATTACTTCCAGTGGAGTAAGAACTGGCAGCCCCAACATAGAATCATCTCTTTCAGCCACTAAGAAAATTACTCAATTATAAAAAAATAAATGTTTTAATGAAAATGAGAGGTGGCTTTTTAAAATAAAACAGTATCCTTAATTACAATAATGCTGCTAGGTATAGTTACAGAGCCTATACATTAAAGATGTTTGAACTTTAATAACCTGGACCACACCAGGGTCACAATTGGTAGCAGAACACTGATCATCATAGAAAAGCCACCAAACACATGAAAGGAATTACAGTACATCACACATCAAACGCTTCGGCCTGGTGCTTCCTTCCTCTAATCCTACCGGCAGGAAATGGTTTACACAGCGATCGAGGTGAGCAGACACATTTAAAAGAAGTGCCCTGTAGAATGAGCCCCTGGATGCTGTAGTGTCCACCAGAAGGGATGGCACCTCCTGCCCAGGACCAGTGTGCCACCCGTGCAGTTGCTGCAGAGCCCGGAGCCGCACCGAGGAGGTACTGTAGCTGTACAACGCCACTGAGAAAACAGGACATTGTGTTTTCATATTGTGTATCAGACAGCAGGCAAATACATCCAAAATTGAAAAGGGTCAACAATTTTATCTTAGTTTGATAGGAATGAAGCTAAATGTAACATTGTAAACCATATCATCTTATGAATCAGCTTTTCACCTGAACCAGAATTATATTTTAAATACAAGAATAAACTTTTTAAATTTTCTTTCTCACATGACTATACTTGAACCTGGACAGTGCACAAATGATTCTGGTGCACTGTTGGATGCATTTTCAAATAAAATAACGGAAATTAGACAAAATACAGATCTAGATAAAAGAAACATTTCCAGAAGAATGCTTGATATGATACAAACTAGGTATACATATGTATTTATATTCAATTATATATGTTAATATTTTCTTTTTTCACAACATAACTTGACACTGTTTACCAGAATGAATGAAAATTGAAGGACTACCTTTTTGAACATTTCATTAATTCCTCTTCTGCCTTTAAGCTGAACAAATGATGCTACAATTCTGTAAACCTATGCATGTGTTTATTTTTCCTAGATTTGGGGAAATTCTAAGTTCGGTGGCACTATACCTCAGTTTTATCAGGTGTTCATTAAAATCACCTGAAAATACTGAGGTTATGTTTCACAGAACATGAGCTTCATGGATTCTATTCAGAACTCAAAGTGACCGAGGCTGTACTCAATGCAAACCCATCTGCCCACAGTGTACTTGATAAGCTGACACAGGACAGGAGTCTCTTCCACTGTTGGGTCAGTTTATCAAACCCATACCTGGATGACAGGCAATTCAATGACAGGAAAAACACTCCCAGAATTCAAAGCACTATTTCCTATAGAGAAGCTCTGTGCTCTCAAATACATATGTATATGACAGTTTTCGCTATAACTAAAGCAATAAATAATATGGATAGAAACTGGTTCAAATGCTAATTATAACCAGTTATTAAGGTTTACTGATGTACTAGGAGATTTGTATGAAAAATACCACAGAGGATAAGTTATCTATCACTTGATATTAAAATATGAGGAGTTTATGTTAATATTATGCTTTAACATTGCTCAAAATTATTGATTTATATTTTTTTGTTTAATTGTGTTGCTTTGGTTCAGAATCTATGACAAGAAAATGTATAGGTGACAGAGGTTTGAAAAAAAAAGTATTCATAAATTGAAAATTAAAATTGACATTTAGTTTTAATTAGAAACTGAAATTAACATTTAGTTTTCTTTTTCTTGTCCCCCATCCCCAACATTTAGTTTTCTTAAAATTCATAGATGATTATAAAAGCCAAGCCAGGACGGTGTTACTCTCTGACACACATAGTATGACAGGCGGGAATGAAGGCTGCTGGGCTTCTGGGTAGTGCTAATGTGGCTGATTACATATGCACAAAGTCATTAAACTGTGTACAAGTGATTACAATTTCCGCCTATGGAATATAAAACTTCAAAACACGACAAGCACAAATAGGAGAATATTAAATGGCCATTTTACCTACCCTGACAATTAGGTCTGCGCTTCTCACTCCTTTTGTCAGCATTAACTGTTTTTCTGGAATCTAGTTCTGACCAAAACTCAAGGTTAGAAATCACAGGGATGAACAAAAGTATACCAGATTAAGGAATGGTTTCAATAAGGAGGATATACAGCCTCCTAAAAAAAAGATAAGCATGATATATATATATATATATATATATATATATATATATATATATATATATATATATACACACATATACATATACATACACACACACACACACACACACATATATATATATATATATATATATATATATAAACTGTATTGTTTACCCTAGGACACTAATGTCAGTGGACACAGTAATAGATGAAGACAAATGTGCATGGGACAATTGTCATGGACACTGACACTTATAAAACAGCTCTTTATTTGCTTTGTCAGGAGAAGTACAAGGCTGTTTTTGTGAGGCAGCATATCACCTCACTGCTGATTACAAGACACTCACACATGACATACACAGGAACTTACTGTGCATACATAGTAAATATGTGTATGATCCTCGCTTCCTAATTTTCCTTCTAACTAGCTTCTCTGTGGTAGAGATATGAGGCTCTAGGCTGAAAATGGACACTAGTCGACACAGGCTAAAATTGTAACTAAATGGCCCACACTGCATCTCACACTTACAAGTTTGCTCAAAAGACATTTTAAAAAGGACATGTGCATCCATCCATCCATTCTTCCATCCATGAATACCTATAAGAAACAAACCTACAGGACACTATTCAATTGTAAGATTCAACTACTGCTATTACCAGAGAAAAGATAATATTTTATATCATGCACTTAAGGGAACAGCAGAGTATTTTACCATTTTTCTAAAGATCTGCTTGGCATGTCAGTAGCCACGGTAAAACAAGCATTACATTCCAAATGTTCTGCAGATTTAAAGGTTTACATCTATTTTAAGATATATTTAAACTGTTTTTAATTACAATCATTTATTTTGTAGGTTGTTGCAGGTGGATGAGTGGGTATGAGTGGAAGTCAGAGGAGAACTTCTGCCAGCTGGTTATCTCCTTTACTGTGTGAGTCTCGGGAATCGAACTCAGGTTGTCAGAATTGGTGGCAAGCTCCTACTTGCTGAGCCATCTTGCTGACCCTTTGGGTATATTTTAAAGGTACATTATGCTTCTTCTCTTTTATGTTTAAGCTCATAAACGTTTATATATTAAGTTGGAATGAAAATGTTAGTGCCTTAATGAAAGACTCCAATCAGGAATGATAAATCCCACATTTAGTGCACTTCACAAACCCAAGGGCATTTGAAAGAACCATAAGATAGATTTATTTTTTTCAAAGTTAAGAAACTCATGATAGGATCTGAAGTATATCCTACTATTCTGTAGTTTCTTTCCAATATGGATTACAAGAGCAAAAGAAAAAAAGCAAAAGAACTCAATGTAAGTGTAAAACATATTTTTAAAATGTCCTACAATTTATGAAAGTAGAGCACAGAGTCATTCTGAGACTGCTATTGAGGAAGCTTTTGGCAGCAGACACAGATTCATGAGAATGTATATCCTGATACAGGAAGCCACAAAAGACGTAGTTACTTTAGTTAAAGCCAAATGTAAATCTCCAGCCCCCAAGTAGATCAGCTGAAGATCATGACAAGGACTAAGACTCTGCCAACAGCACTTTAAAACAAAGCTTTTAGTCAAGTTTCTCTAAGTACCTACTCTTCTGAGTCAGCCTGACTTGTAAGGGGAGATATTTGAAGCCAATACCAAGTACTATAAGATTAGGGACATCACTAGATAATGAAACGTACCTTGTCAAAACCGAACACAATGACAATCTGGAGAACATTTGTATATTCTGAATTAGACGGAAATCAGAGGCTGAGAGAAGGAAAGAGGGCATCTCTGCGGGGACTGAGCTCCCTGTTAATACAGTAAGTTTTAGCAGACTACAAGAAGGAATGACGATAGAAATGGAGCTACATTCACCACGAGAAAAGAAAGCTCATGATGACAATTCCTGGAAAAAGTATCTCCCAGTATTTGAAATTAATTGTGTGTGTGCATGTTTGCCCGCACGCATGCTTGCACACCGTGTGTGCCTTGTGCTCCTAAGAGGTTGCTGGGTCCCCTGGAACTAGAGTTACAGATGGATATGAACCACCATGTGGGTGCTGGGAATCAACCCCAGGTCCTCTGCAAGCTCAGCCAGTGTTCTCAACTACTGAGCCGTCTCTGCAATCCTCAGAATGCCCTGTTTTTAAATGTCGCCCTTTATTGGAAACCATGACTGATTATTACTAATGTTAAGTTCATGGATGGGTAGATAATGAGCTCAGTCGTGAATCTCTTCTACTTGTGTGCTTTAATATGCAGCTGAAATAAATGTGAACTGAAGAGTTAAGTTCTTCTCAGCCAACACTTTCTTAGTCACATCTATGTCCTTGAAAGTAAGGGCTGCCCTTATAAAGATCTCTGAGACCATATACAACAAAAGAATTAAAGTTAGATGTTAAAATTATTTTTAAGAAGTACTGGGTAAAACAGTTGTGTACCTGTAAATAAACATTTTCTTACCTACTAAAACTCTGAACAAGACAGACTTGAATAATTATGCTTTTAAAAACTCAATAAAAAAGGGGGGGGGGGGCGGCTAGAGACATGGCTCAGCAGTTAAGAACTGCTCTTCCAGAGGGCCTGGGTCCAATTCCCAGCACCCACATGGCAGCTCACAACTGTTTGCAACTACAGATTTAGGGAAACCAACACCTTTACATAGGCAAAACACCAATGCACATAAAATAATTAAATATTTTTAAAAACTCAATAAATAACACATGAATGTCAATTAAATTTAAGCTTTTAAATTTTTTATAAACATTTTTCAATCTGAATAAAATAATAAAGTTTCCATTTAGGAAACATGAAGTTTTGTAGAAAACTTTTAATGCAATTAAAATACTGATCATCAAGTAAAGTTTTATAACAAAAGTTACATTTTTCTCAGCATTTGCAGAAGAAGACATGTTGACCACATATTCTGCACCTTACTCTGCTGTTTCAGGCTCAGAGAGAAAATCACAGCAGCCAGTGTCCGAAGGTTGCTCAGAAAGATGCAATGGCATCAGAAACAGTCTGTGCTCATCCCTGGAGGGATCAACACAGCAACTGTTCTAACAGCAGAAAACAAAATGGTACTTCCCCCTTCCCGCCCTCCCTCCCTTTTGTTAGAGAGAGGACCTCACATGGACCAGGCCGCCCTTGACTCCTGTGCTGGAATTAAGGAAATGCTCCACTATGCCTTCCAGCACCTCTACTTTTCAGAATTCTTTTGAACTAAAATATAGTGGACTAAACTGCCATAGACCAAGGTATATATGTCATAAGTCTCACAAAAGACATCTCTTAGTATTCAAAATTCATTGGTAATTTTCATATAACATGTAGACATTTTTAAGAGAATAAGTTTTCTATGGAGAAAAATTGAAATAAAAAATCAAGCTCCTATCTGTTAAGTAATAAATGCACTAAAAATGACTAGAAAATGTATCAAAGAACTGTTTAGAAAACAGACAATTCACAAAGTTTTTAAAGAATGGACATAAGCAGATGCATGGGTATTTGTGGTATGAACGTAAGGTGGAATGCAAAAGCTCATGAATACCTAATACAAAAAAGGCCTGGCTTTCCTGAGAACAGGAGGAAAATTAAGAAACTACTAAAAATGCCACAAAAAAAAAGATTTTAATTCTTCAAAAATTCTTTTAATATATGTTACTTGATTTGGTTTTAAAAGCATATTGTTACACTCAGTTTACTTAAATTTTTTCTAGAATAGATACTAAAAGCTTTTCTAAATTTTTAGACAATATGACAGTATAATAACATAGGTAGTCAAGAGATTTCAAATGGTTTCCACATTTATTAGTTCTATAAGATTCAGTCTCAGATACGTAAGTGGGCCTCAGGATTCCTCAGCTGTATGGACAAGTATGGAGAAGAACAGACATCTTCATAACATACTTATTAACTTGGACATAGTTCTGGTGTATGAAAAACACAATCTGTAAATACCATTTTCTAAAAATATTGAATTCAATACTTTAAATTTATTTTGAAAGCTGATTTATTAATATGACTACTTAAGGGCCAAGAGAAAAACTAAAATGAACTTTAATTTGCCTCCTTCTATAATAGTGAAACAGAACAAGATTGATAACTAAACTTCTTAAGGAAAAAAAGAATTGGAACCATCTTTGTTTGAATTCATTTATTTACTTTACATGGAGCCCGCAGTCTCCCCTCCCTCCCTCCACGCCCTCGATACTCACCCAGAAAGGGGCAGGCCTCCCCTGGGCATCAGCAAACATGGCCTGTCCAGCTCCATGAGACCAAGCCCCTCCCCCTGTCCTCATGCCGGGAAAGGCAAGCCAGTGTGAGGAACAGGTTCCCACGAGCCAGCCAAAGTACCAGGGACAGCCCTGCTCACGCTGCAGGGGCCCCACCAATAGACGATGCTACACTACTGTCATATATATGGTGAGGACCCAGGTTTGTTCCATGCAGGCTCCCTGGTTGTTGGTTCTGACTCTATGAGTTCCCATGAGCCAGGCTAGCTTTGTTGTGGGTTTTCTGGTGATGTTCCTGAAGCCCCTGGCTCCTCTAGTCCCTCCTCTCTCTCGGTCTGCTCACAGGGAATGGCCTGTTTAGGCTGTGTCCACTGCTGCCAGGAGTCTTAGCTAGTGCGAGCCTCGCAACCCCCAAAGCCCCCTTTTCCAGCCATCTCTCAGCACTCTCCCCTCCGCCCAAACTCTAACACAATCTCTCAAGTTTCCAATGCCCACCTCCCCCAGTCCATCCGGCAGATCTTCTCTATTTCGCCTTCCCAGAGACATCTGAGCACCCCCCCAACACACAGCCCCTTGACTCCACTCGGGTCCTCCTTGTTACCTAGCCTCTCTGGGTCTGTGGATGGTAGTATGGTTATCCTTTAGTTAATATTCACTTATGAGTGAGTACATACTATGTTTGTCTTTCTGGGTCTGGGTTACCTCCCTCAAGATGATTAAAATTACCTCTTATAAAGTAAAAAAAATAAAATATATTGACTTTATTTATCAGATAAATCTCTGTTAATATTTATATCTGGTCATGAGTCATTTCAGAGCTTTTAAAACACACATACAAAAAAACTGGATTGAATTCTCAAGAACCAAGAAATGCAAATATTAGGAATTTTTAAGAGTTTTCATCATAAATCCCAGCTATAAATCTATAATACTAGTTCTGCCTCATCATACATTTTTAAGAATGCAAAATAAAATGTATTTAAACTGTCAAATTTCTTCCCCACCTGGTAACAAGAATAGTTATATGAAAAACAGAAATCTAGTTACCTAAACAGCAGGAAAAAAAAAAAAGTACTGAGATGAGATGTAAATGTAACACTTGAGGTGAAAAGCCTACAGACTGAAGTTCTTGTCCCTAAAACATAAACAATAATCACTATGCCTGAGTCATGAGCTCAGTATGTTGATAGATGAGATGGTGTGCCCTGAACCGAGGAAGAAATACAAGTTCCCACAGAAGCGTGCTGTAAGAAGCATGCTGTATGCACCAAGGGCCGCTGCACAACAATTATGACCTCACTGCACATGGGTTGTCAGTCGCAGCTCCAGGACTGCAGAAAGAACATGAAATTTAAATCAAAGGATCCGAAAAGTCCCAAATTAAACAGGATTTGAGAAAAACGAAGACAGAAGCTCTAAAGACTTTTAAAAGTGATAATGTTCAACACTAAATGAAACCCCCACCTCTACTGGGGTAGGTACTGGTAGCTACTGGCTACAGAGTAGGATTGGCTGGGGAAGGCTGCTCATGGCCCAGTAGATGGCCCACACCTATTTGCACAGAGCAACATTAACTGGATAAGGGGGTTAATACAACAATGAAAGAGGAAATGAAGTTGGGGGGACAGCGCTTGGAGACAATAAGGAGAGTTGGAGGGAGGTAGTGGAAAATATGACTGATATACATTATATAAATATCTGAAACTCTTATGAAAAAAATATTTGGCACAAATATGTTAAGAATCTACAACCCTTTCAATGTAAACTCCTTCATAATAAGAATCCTGTTGTGGAATATTCCTTTACAGTGTGTGAAGAAGTGTCACTGTGATTGGTTTAATAAAAAGCTGAATGGACAATAGCTAGACAGGAGGTACAGCAGGACGTTTGGACAGAAAGACCCCAAGAAGAGGAAAGTAGGAGCTGTGAGCTGGACACAGTGAGAAGACGACGACGACATGCAGGGAGAGAGGTAAAAGCCACGAGTCACATGGCAACCTTAGGTGAATAGAAATGGGGTAATTTAAGCTGGAAGAGCTGGTAGGACAAACCTAAGCTATAGGCTGAGCTTTCATAATTAATATAAAATTTCTTGTGAGCTGGAATCCCAAAGAAAAATCCATCTGAAAAATGTAAATAGAAGAAAACCGTACTTCAAGGAAGTTGAAAATATATGCATTCTGGCCCCAGAATATAACACAATAAACAACACTGGGAATGTTAACCTGAACATGGTCCTAGGAAGAGAGGCATTAGTCGTGAGGTCTGAGGTACAGGGTGAGGTCAGCTCAGGGAGGGAGATGATCCTGAGACACAAGACTGGGAGGTCTTCTGATGAGTTCATTAAAGCCCGGAACAATGGAACTCATGAAGTACTGTCGAATTGTGACTCATGCAGCCTGCATGATTCAATGGCAGCAAAATACAATATAATAATTTCAACTACCTAGTGATACAGTTATTCTTAAGGACAGATTCACTAGACTTTTCACTGAAGAAGACAACTCATATTTTCTTTTACATTTTATCATGTAAATGACTCTTTCAGGTCTGAGAAGTTTAATAGAAATGTTTAAAGAATAGTTACATTAAGGGAATTTGTAAAAATGCTGAATATCTAGCTGGTTCAAAACAAAAGTCACCATTTAAATAATCCTTGGTCCTACCTGTATAAAATACTAGTTTAAAAAGGCATTTTGTTCTGAATAGGATGATTTGAGAAGATGACCATAATATATTAATGAGTTCACACAAATACGTTTGGGAAAACACTATGTAGAGGACACTTAAGTAACACTGTCACTCAAGACAACAGAGAGATGCATACAGAAGAAAGTGGGCGCAACAGAACTGGCCTAAGTGTACACCGTGAACGCAGCATGGTAAGAAGAAAAACTCTATTTCCTAGTGCATATACTTTGGTATTGCTGAATTTAAAAAATGAACATTGGGTCTAGGGAGATGTGCTTGCTATGCAGACGTGAGGAGCAGAGTTCAAATCCCAGCACTCGGGGGAGCTGGGGTGATAGCACCGTCTATAAGCTTACACTGTGCACGAATCCTAAAGGCCTTACTAAAAAAAACAAACCCGGAGCCAGGTACTGGAGTCAACGCTGGAGGATCAGAGAAGCAGAACAGGCCACAGCCACCTCACCAGTCAGTTCCTCAGCTGGTCCTGTTTCCTCAGACTGGAAGCCTCTCAGCTGAACTGTGCTGCTCAAACGCCTAAAAGCTTAACCAGCCCTAGTTCCTGGTCCTCACACCTTATATACCTTTCTGCTTTCTGCCATTACTTCCAGGGATTAAAGGTGTGAGTCACCATGCCTGGCTGTTTCCAGTGTGGCTTTGAACTCAGAGAAATCCAGATGGATCTCTGCCTCCAGAATGCTAGGATTAAAGACATGTGCTACTACTGCCTAACCTCTATCTTTTGTATTATGGCTGTTCTGTTCTCTGACCCCCAGATAAGTTTATTGGGGTGCACAATGTATCAACCACACAACACTGAGCATGTGGAAGCAAGTAGACGCCTGGGAATTGCTGGCCAGGCAGTCTAGTTCAATCAGCAAGCTACAGGTTCAGTGAGGAACCATGGCTAAAAACATAAAGATTGAGATCAATTAAGGAAGGCAACGGTGTCATTTGGTGGTCTTTCTCTTACTGACTTAATTTTGAGTTTATTTGTCTCCTGCTAAGAGGTCCCATTTCTCTGCTTTTTTGATATTTTATCATTGATAAAATATATCATATGATATATCATATATATATATATATATATGGACACTACAGTTAAGACTGCCCCCACACACATCTGAGAGGCACACTTTCTTGCCAATTAGACAGAATAAAGTACATCGATCTCTGCAATCTAACTGGTATTGACCAAGGGTGGCATGATTTGCAAGTTCAGTTGCATTATATCACCTTTTGTTAACTGTCTCTAAGACAGGGCTTCCCTGTGTACTCACAGCTCCTCTCTCTAGTAGAGCACTGTTCAGTGCAAATGAAACCAAACACAAAGAAAAGCCTTTGTACCAATCAAAATTTATATGGAGTCTTATTGAAAAAGGTTTTTAAAAGTGCTGCAATAATACATTTGTCCATATACCAACCAAAATGCTATAGCAACACATACTTGATATGAAGAATAGTAATGAAGTCTTTTACTTACTAAAACATTTTCTCCTTTTGGCAATCATGTTTTTTGATTCTTGCTAAAGCTCTGTTTAAAAGGTCATCTCAAAATGAAAAAGATGATGGAACTATCAGAAAAGGATACTAAACACCTATTATGTATCTCTTGTGTTTGTTGAAGTAAATAAAATTGTAAAGATAATGAAGGAAAAAAATTGTCCTCAGTAAAATCCATTAGTGTTTCATGTAAAAAAAAAAAATCATCCCAGCTTTGGCTCGCCATATTTGAAAGGCAGAAGAGTGACATATAGTTGTGACCATTGTATGGGTTGGTACACCTCTAGTGTGCCTTTGTCTTTTAAGAAATGTTCAAATCAATTTCTTCTGGCTGGGTCTTCCTCTTAGCAAAGGTCCTATACCGTGCTGCATGTATGTATGGGGCTCCCCCAGATGCTGAGTAATCACTAGAGCCAAGTGATCTGACCTGAGAATGACCTACCTCCCCATTGCAGCCCGGAGCACAAGGTCAAGCCAGGTCACAGTATTTATCATTACTGCCTTTCTTCCTAGGACAGAATAATGGCCAATCACACGGAATGCCAAATTTTGGTTTTTCATTCATCACTGTGATGTGTCTTTAGGTTATTTTTAATTTAAAAGATTAAAAGTATTATATTCTACTATAAACTTTTGTGTGGACATGTAGGTATACAGTAGAACTGTGACACCATATGATAACTATCTTTAATATAGACATTTTACATTCCCACAGGAAATATATGGGCATTTTTGTGGTATCTTAAACACATGTAAGTATTTGTGTATGTAGGTATGTGTGTGTATGCATATTTACGTATGTATGTATGTATGTATGTATGTATGTATATTTATGCCTAGTTCCTGACACACAACCCCTAAAACTTTTTATCCCTCTAGAGTAGTATGAGTATGTTTGAAAGCTAATGAGGTAATTAGGGCTATGTCCTCTGAAAGACTAAGGTAAAATTATGATAGGAATTTTTATTTAGTCTCTAGGGGAGCATGGGCTAAAGGCTGCCATCGGCCAAAACTATAACTAATATTATTTATGTGATAATTATTTATAAAACCCCAAAATGATATGGATAAGCTTCTGCTTTTGTTTGATTTAAATTTAAAGACCAGGAACTATGAGTTCTCACTCTTTTTAAAGACTGTCTTTGCTACCTAAATCAAGAGTATTTTCATGAATCAAAATGAAACTTTCATTATTAATACAACTCCCATTTCTTCCTCATTCCATACCACGAGAAGTAGTAATCCACCATTGTGAAACTTTGGGTTCTGAAAGTTTCATATATTCAGGAAATATACAATATGAATCTTTTCAGCCTTGTCCACTGGGATTCATGGTTAAAATATTCATAAAAACAAAGCCCTAGGGCCCAGGGTCTTTTGCTCTATGTCGGTATTTTTTTCCCAGTGAGTCACCCCTACTCAGATGCCTTCATTCCTGTGTGGTCTCTGTTTTCTGACACTAACGACACAGCATTTTAATGAGATCTTGAAATGTTTCTGATGAACTTCTGGGTCAACCGTTGTTAGTTTGGTTACATGACAATGACTTGGAATGTGAGCTTTCCAAAAAACTGCTCTCCCTAGCAGGCCTGTGGATTCCATAATTCTATGGTGTTTGACACTCTGACACATAGTGTAAGCCTAGTCTATGTGGGACTTCAAAGTTACTATATATGCTTTGAATTCAATTTCTCCTGAGCCATGAGAACAGAAATCGGCAGAAGAGAAGAGAAGAGAGAAGAGAGAAGAGAGAAGAGAGAAGAGAGAAGAGAGAAGAGAAGAGAAGAGAAGAGAAGAGAAGAGAAGAGAAGAGAAGAGAAGAGAAGAGAGAAAAGAGGCCCCTGAGGGATGCTGACAATAAACCAAGCGCTCTGAAAGACCAGCAAGGAAAGTAACAACAAGCCCAGGAAGAACAGGAAGCAAACCTGAGGGAACAATCCCACAGAGGACAAACTGAGTTCCAAACACAAAGGATGCAATTCACAAGGGTCTGCAACTGGAAAGGGAAGGGCAAAGGAGTGGGGGCGGGGGGTGGTGGTGGTGCAATCTCATTGTCTATTTCACTAATGGTAGAACGATCTTTTAATATAGATTTGTGTATTCCCACCCCCCAACCCTCCACCCCGAACTGGAGACATGGCTCAGAGGTTAAGAGCACTGGCTGTTCTTCCAGAGGTCCTGAGTACAATTCCCAGCACCCACATGGTGGCTCAAAACCATCTGTAATGAGATCTGGTGCCCTCTTCAGGCCTGCAGTGATACATGCAAACAACACTGTATATATAATAAATAAATCTTAAAAAAAAAAAAAAAAAAAAAAAGACTATGTATCCCCAAAGTGCAGAACATAAACGTATGGGAAGACTTCTCAACATTAGGAATTGAAATCCCTTCTACTCCTCCTTCCGCTCCTATCACAGGGCTAGAGACTGAAGCGCAGGCCGCAGTCTTACTGGCAAGCACTCTACCACTGAGCTCAATTCCAACGGCTCTGAAAGCTCTAAGGCTAACTCACTATTGTTATTAGCCAAGCAACAACTATTTTTTAATAGTTCCCATTTTTTATTTTTTATTTTATTTTATTTTTTTTGGTTTTTTGAGACAGGGTTTCTCTGTGTAGCTTTGCGCCTTTCCTGGAACTCACTTGGTAGCCCAGGCTGGCCTGGAACTCACAGAGATCCGCCTGCCTCTGCCTCCCGAGTGCTGGGATTAAAGGGGTGCGCCACCACCGCCGGGCCCCTTTTTTAATTTTTAAAATCCCCAAGAAGATGGGTTAGAAAATTCTCTAGTCCTCATGGAGCTCTGATAGCCTTGGATTTTTATATAAACTCAACTAAATAAAAGCTAAGGAGATAAATACTACAACCTACATAAAATAGTAATATAAGGAAGAGTTCAATATGTAAATCAAAACAAATTGGGAAAAACTTTATAAGTCAAATCTACATCCATTACAGAGATGGTCTTTTGAAACTACATCATGGGTCCTGAGGACAAAGCTGTGACCTCAGTACTGGGACACGGTGGTGCTGCAGCAGCAGGATGGAGACTGGGGGTCAACTCTGACTAGATAGGGAGACCCTGTCATCTTCTAGGTGGTGAAAGCGATACTTAAATTGGAACTTTTCCAAAGCTGTGACTACTGGATAGCAGCAGCCATTTAGTTTTAAAAGACTAAGAGCCTGACATCTGAAGTCCAGACCAGCAGGCAAGCACTTGTTCACCCGCACTTCTGTGGCTGCTCTCACTTGGCGCCCTTAGCAGTTACACTTGGACGTCTGGCAGCAGCGCCAGCTTCAGTGCGGGCTCTGCATTATTTTTACCATGCTCATTACACACGCTCAGCAGTGGAGTCATCCGTATATGCTTGGTGTGGTTTGCAAACACTTGGTGACAGAATCCAGAGCCCGGCATTTTCGCAGAAAGTGTTTACTGTGAAATTTCTCCTTAGAAGTTTGCTGTTCTTTACAGCTTTGATCCATATGACATCCACAAGCCTACACTTCAAATAATGGCTTATGCTTAAATTAAGAAAACGCTTCACTTTGATACAACAAGACTCCAGCAGGATGTGGTAGTTCTCGAAAGGACCTCATTTTCTTATGAGATTAGAGATTTGGTCAAATATGAAGGCTGCTAGAATTTTCCATGCTTTGCTTCTTCACTTTATGGTGACTCGGTACTTACATTCTGCTGTTCATCAACACTTCACAGGAATACTTGATTTGTCTGAAGGAATTTAAAAACCCACAACTAAGGAAAATCAGAAAAGCCTGGTTTGAAATATCAAAGATCTCCAGTAAAAAGTATTTCTAGAGGCCACACCAACCAAGTTTTATTGATCACTGTGTTCTGCAGGACAAAACTATGGCAAGATTGAATGCAAGAAAATCGACTTACTGGTAAATATCTTTCCTGAGGACAGATCTGCCGAGCGGATTATCAGCCTGGGGAGCCATGGCAACAGAGCCAACCTTCAAAACCACTGTGTCTTCCTGTGCTGCCCGATTCACTGCAACAAAGGGAAGAGACATTAGTGGATGTGGATCTTTGGTGAATCATGAGAAATATTTGAGGAAATGGGATGCCAATACCTTACAACACAGCCAATAAATGATAAAAAAAAAAGTTATATTTAGAATAAAATTTTTGATGCTTTTTAAAGTCTATTTCCTTCAAAACTTATTTTGTAGTTTTCTGTTACCACAATTAAAATCACAATGAAAAAATAATGAACTGTACCCAATGTAACAATATGTGGTTATTATTAAGTGTATGTATATAATATGATGAGTTAATTCTACAATCATACTACTGTAGAGTTCCTGAAAGAAATTTCCAGGTCTGGAATTTTAACATTACAAACACACAACAGAGTATTAAGAGCCGGCAAAAACTCGCAGCCATTTAAATTCACACGTGCAACGGTAACGAAATGTGTCACAACTACACAGCAAGACTTTCAGCTGGGAAATGTCAGACAGTCTGAGACACGGGCTGGTCCAGTGCTGAAGACGACAAAGGCCAGAGGACAGCATGTGAGAGGACATCGCCACTGCTCAGCAGAGCTGCCACTGCTCAGCAGAGCTGCCCCGACCGCAGGGGCTGCTCCTGGGAACAGTCAGTGCTCACTGAGGAACAGGTTTCAGGTTTCACTTCCTGATGAAGATGAGAAGGGAGAGCATAAAAAGACAAGTGTGAGAGAAACTAAACAGATACCTGAGCTCGAATGATTCTCTTCGGATTGAACTTCTAGAATTCAAAACTTTGTGTGTGTGTGTGTGTGTGTGTGTGTGTGTGTGTGTGTGTGTGTGTGTGTGTGTGAGAGAGAGAGAGAGAGAGAGAGAGAGAGAGAGAGAGAGAGAGAGAGAGAGAGAGAGACCCACAGCTACTTCAAATTATTTGGAAGGGATAGGGCCTTTTTAATGACCCTTTTTATTAAATTTGATGACTTCTAACAATAAATCAACTATAATAGCTGTTTAGCTATTATTTAAACATTATTAAGATAATATACAACTCTCTGCACTTTAAGTAACTACATAACCCATGAGGTCAGTGAGTTAGCTTAGTGATAATATACCTGCCTACCAGTGGGAGACACTACCAATACCACTGAGAAAGGTGGTGGTGGGAAGAGGAATAGAAAGTATTAGGAACCAAGGAAAGAAATGGAAACCTGCCTTTCTCAAGGAACCATTAGGATCTGCCACAAAGAGAACAGAGAAGGGCTGGGTGCAAGGCCTCCAGATATCCTGCAAAGGCCCAATTCCTGTTTCCCAAACTGTGCTGCCCAAAGAATGCAAAAGCTAGGAGATTATTTCCAGCTGCTTTAACAGCTGGAATGGTCTGACTTCGATTAGTCCAAAAAAAGAAAGTTAGAATTGAGAAAATGAAAAAGCAGAATAGAGCTAGTTGCCCAGGGCAGGAGGAAGATGGTACACAGTGAGAAAACGCCACAGTGGTGGGGGTGGGAGGAGATGGGAGGAGGTGGGCATCAAATGGGAGTAAGGAGATGAACTAGCATAATAAATATTAGCATGTGGACATCTCAGTAAACACAATAATTTAAAAAGTCCATTGCAAAAAAAGATCAAACAGAAAACTACGTCTCAACCAGCTGTGCTATTTTCAAATGACAGGAGATCTGGCTTGATTATAGGTCCTCATACTATGAACAGTGTTTACATTTCACAGATCTTGCATTATATGCCAAGCTTAATAGTTCCATGTGGTAAGGCCTCTGATTAAGCAGAAGGCAGCAATTAAATCAATAAATAGTAAGCCTGGAAAATAGACTACACCACAGAAGTACAATTAGTGGACTTGCTAACTGTCCTTCCAGGCTGCAGATCCTACCTGCCATATGAAATCCCAACTGCAACAGAAGCAGTAAATGGGGAGCATATGAAAGAGAATTACATACTTGTGTTACATACAATGCCAGATCCGAGAAGAGAACGATCTCTGAGAGCCAAGTGTGCTCTCAGTAGGTTACATAGTAAAATATATAAAGAACTACTTACTGACAAGGTTTATAAATTAAATCAAAAAATTAATTTTATTATGAACAGTATTCAATTTATTAAAAAATTTCATTCATTTATATGAAAAATGATAAAACTATTAATTTTCATATGGAAATGCCTTGAGTGGTTTCTTCTGTTACTTTATAGCTGGAAACAAACAAGCCTACCTTTCTGGCTTATTTAACCTGTATTTAAAAGTTGGGCAACATGAGGGAATATTCTATTTTAAAGCATTTTCAACATGAAAATCAATGCCTTCCTTCTTGGCTTTAGCTGTTTTAACTGAGGCTCATCAGGAACCACTCACCCCAGGAGACACATACTATATCCAAAAACCAGCTCTCTATACTGAAATAAAAAAACTAACATGGGAAGTGGAATACCTGTAGATTTGGAATCTTGGTAACTGTGAAAGAGGCAGACAATACTCAGGTTGACACAGACTTTCAAAATCACCTACCTGAATAAAACACTAGAATGTTCAAGATAATTTTATCATTGTCAGATGTTATTAAAAAGCTTTATGTTACCAAGCTTTACATTAGCAAGAACTATAATTCAGAAAGATCATCCTTGTAGAGGTAAAACTGTGTGTGTGTTTGTATGTGTGTGTGTGTGTGCGCGCGTGTGTGCGCATGAGTGTGTGCTTTAAGTGAAAAGGCTATAACCAACTCTGAAATCATAATCTTGCTTCATTATTCTGAAGCAGAAATAAGAGGATTTTCATGAAATTGTCAACATAAGATTTTTTTCTCTTCAAACCCAATTTTTTTAAGTCAAATATAAAATAAAGGTGTTTGGAAGACTTTCCTTTAGGTTTCTCATAAGCTCAACAGAATAAAGTACCTAAAGTTGAAAGCATACTGAACTTATCATGTATAATAACATCATAATCACTATAACAGCCACACAACAAAAGGCTTAAATGAGTTACTGTCATGTTGGCAGTAAGGTTCAGTATGTGTGAATATGATGAGCACATGCATACTAAAGGGAAATACACTTCATGAGTCATCTCAGACTGCTCTGGGATGCACACCGCCAGCTGAATATGCAAACTACACTGGCCACTTTTACTAAAGAGTTTCTTCATTTATTATACTATACTCACTGAGACTATTTATCAGACATTCTCAATTTAATTACTCTTCTCAAGATATCATTCCAACAAACTTCCTTTCAAAGCACTTCTAAAATAAAATGAACAAACATTCTGTTCTTTATTCTGTTTTACTAGCCAGTCAATTAATGGTATTTTTAACAATGATATTGTTGCTTCTACTAAGATTTCTTTAATTATATTAAATTTTGCTTTCAGCATGTATATTTCCAAAGATATCTACAGCAATATTCTGTCTCATAATGTTCTTCAAAGCAATCTAAGAGAACACTTAAGGACCTGAACTCTGAAATTATATACGTTATAATAATGCCACCAAAATAAAAGAAAGATTAAAAAAACCAAACAACATAAATAGCTTTTTAATCAAGTAGTAAAATTCTGGGTTTATTATTGGAATTGCTTAAAATAAGACTCCATAATTCTAGAAGCCTATTGGAAATTTAAAACTATACAAAAGAAATAATGTTATTTTTTAAAAATCTCCTCTCTATCAGCCAGATTCCTATTGCTTTAGACATATATACAGAGACATCAATGATGGACAGAACTGGTTTTGATAAGCTTTTGGTAAGTGTAATACAAAACACATCAAGAGTTAAAATGATGAATTTCTGCCCTCAGCCCATAGGGCTATACTGTGTCAGCTGGAGTTGGTTCCCATTCTCACTTCTTAAAGTAAATGTGACTATGTAGAAATATAAAACCAAACCAAAACAACAACATAAAAGCCCCACCAATCCTGCTATAATACAAAAGGGCTCCCATACAGGTCAGTGGCTACTCAATAATAGAGAATTGTAGAAGAGAACTACTACATGATCTAGGAAGTCTATATTTTGGATACATCAAGAACTAAAAACACAGATTCCTACAAATACTCTCAAGCCAGTATTTACAGCACATGCTAACACTAACCACATCCACAGAAAAAGAAAAAAAGAGAATGACTCAAGTATTAAAAAGATGAATGGATAAACATAATGCCATATTTATCTAAACAAAAATGCTATTCACTCATAAACCAATGACATTCTTTATTTTAATATTTTGATTACATTGTATTTATTTAGCTGAGTGGTGGGGTATGTGGCAGTCAGAAGACAACCCATGGGGGCCAGGTTTCTCCTTTCATCACGTGAGTCCTAGAGATCAAACTCGGATCCCCAGGTTTGGTGGCAAGTACCTTTACCTGGTGAGCCATCTCTCCAGCCCCCAATAACATTCTTGTATGTTACAATTTAGATGAACCTTAAAACATGATCAGTAAAATCAGTCATGTACAAAAGGACAAATATGACATGATTCCTCTTACTGAAATTTCGAGACCAGGTAAATGCAAAGATAGATGAAGATTTCCAAGGTCTGAGGAAAGTTTATTGCCTAATGTGTCTAGTGTTTCTGCTTGGGGTGACATTTTTTTTTTAAACTGATATTAAATTATGATGCTTGTTCAACATTGTGAATATAACTAATGCCATCAAATTATAAACTTAACAACTGTTAGCAGAAATCTTCTATGATGTTTATTTTGTGTCTCCCCCACCCCCAAATGAAATAAAAAATCCCAATAAGGACAAAATGTTTCCAAATCAATGACAAAACATAGCAACTGGCAAATTCTACCTCACGGGAAAACAGCTACCATTAAACAAGGCATTCCACGCAAGAGATGTGATCAACACTGACGAGGAGGACAAAAACCTATCTTGTAAGTTTTTTCATAAAATTGGAGTCAGTCAAACAATTCATTCATAGGAATACAATAATGAAGTAGCAGAAACAAAGGTCCAACACACAGTGAAAATATACTTTTTGTTCACAAATATCAACGCCTGTGAAAATCATTCAGTACATCAATTAGATAGAATACGTGAAGACAAATGAGCAAATGGTGAATACAAATCAGAGGACCACATTAAGGCAAAGTTATATCTAAATCAGTCATACCAGTAAAATTACTAATACACACACACACACACACACACACACACACACACACACACACCACACTTACAAACACAAACACCTGCAACAGAGTCTAACTTTGTAGCCTTGACTGGCTGAAAACTCACTATGAAGACATGAATGGTCTTGATCTTGTGGCAATCTTACTGCCCCTGCCTCTGGAGTTCTGGGATTATAGGCACAGACAATGAGCATGGCTTGGATGGATGTTAAGTACCAGCTTAGATTAATTCATTCAAAAAAAACTGTTTCGTAGTGTTGGTGCAGTTTTAAACCAGGTAAGCTGATAATGAAATGAACCCATGTAGTTTTTTTTAAAGCTGTATTCATAATCAATATTGACTTATATTGTATGAAATGGATTTCTAAGAAATTGTCAGGCTAATGTGTGCATGAGGTCACAGGCTCCACTGCAGCACTGGGAAGAAACAAACAAACAAGAACAAACAGAAAATAAGAAAAAGAAACCAAAAGAAAATAGTAGTAGACATAATATGAGAAAAGACTCACTTTAGGGTCAATTAACATGTTAAAGACAGTTAATTAAAATGAGAGTCCTTGGTGAATCAAGCATCTCAGCGATACGGTGGTAGAGCGACATGGGACGACTTCCGTGCTCCGAGGTCTTGCTGCTCACTATCTCTTCTGAGCATGCTACCTATGTGTGTTGTTTTCTGTCATCTCAACTTCTCATCTCCAATATCACTTTCTGTCTTAGTTTTCAATGAAATTTGGACTTACCAATTTACATTCAACTAAAATTAGATATTTATAGAATAGAGAACATAAAACACATTCTGCAATAATATAAATGTAATATGGCTTATTAATGTATTTTAAATTAAATAAGGGGGAGTGGCTCAGTGAATGAGGGTACTTGCAACCAATTTTGATGCTCTGAATTCAATCTTTTTTACCCAGGAGGAGAACTGACTTTCCCAAATTGACCTTTGCCCTCCACATGCCCATATGGCATGCACCCATTTCCTCATAAACACTTGTAAGTTTAAAAAACTGGTAATGAGCCAGGCAGTGGTGGCATATGCCTTTAATTCCATCACTCAGGGAGGCAGAGGAAAGCAGGTATCTGTGGGTTTAAAGTCAGCCTGGTCTACAGAGTTCCAGGATAGTCAGAGCTGCACAGAGAAACTTTTTCTCAAAAAACCAAAAAAAAAAAAAAAAAAAAAAGCTAACGAAGGGATGTTTGCTACTCTAAGCGGTCTTTCGTGTCAGTCATCTCTACCATGGTCATGAGAAAACAATTACTTGCAAATTAGGCCCTTAGAGAATTATCTACTGAAAATGTAGGTTTTTCTTTTACTGTGTAATTTAATGTGAATTATTTATCTAATAATATTCATTAGATAGTCACATAACTAAAGCCAATGATTAGGTAAATGCACAAAGGTCATTACATCTGCAAAGGACATGCGGCTTTTATCTGCTTAGCAGGTGCTCACACATCACTTGCTCACAAAGGTCAATTGTTCTTCATGACTCCTGCGCTTTTATAAACTATTTGAATGTATGGAAGCAATTATATAGTAGTTAGAATAGAGCATATTTGAAAGATATTAACTTTCAATGTCAAAGTAAGTAATCCCTAATGAAAATAGTCATAAAGATAGGAATGAATACATACTGAGAATTACTAATTCACTGAAGTTAGCTCTAGGTATCCTGACAAGTCTATAAAGCTATACAAATACTTTTTCATTATGAAAATGGAAAGAGCTATTTTAATAAACCTTAGTAACTGGTGATATTCAGGCAGAATATCTTCTGCAATTAAGATTATTTGTCCAGGTAGACAGAAAACAGACAGTAACAGACTCTGAGAAGATAGTGTGTAATCAGGTATTCTTTTTTGGTATCTTTTACCACTGGCCACTCAGTCTTCTTCCCCTACAGAATAATAAGGAGAAGAAAAAAGAAAGACTGCTTATATTTTTATTATTTTTATGTAGAAATTTTCCATTTCTCTTGTATTCATAAGGCTGTAATGATTAGCAGGGTAGTTGCTATGGGTTGAAATGCATGCGTTCCTCCAAAATGCTTAAGATGGAGATAAAGTCAAGATGATAGTGTTAAGAAGTGGTTATTATAGGAAGTAACACAGTCCTCAGCATTCATTCTGCTATCAATTAAAGGTATTTGGTCAATGAGTATGTCCCATTTGCCCCATTTTTATCTCTGTGAAGTCCGAGCAATGGAGTGCTAATCGACAAGCAGAAAATGGCTCTCATCACACAGAGAATCTGCTAACACCTTTATCTGGGACTTTCAAGCACCCAATGTAAAAGATAAATTTCTATTATTTATTAATTTCCAGTTAAGATAATTACAGCCACAGGAACAGACAGATAGCATAAAAAAGATCACAACTCAGTGTCTTCTGCACCTTAGTACTGTTACATCATTCAATGTGGCTAAAGATTTCTTTGTGACAGTGAGATGCACATGAGGCTTTAGCAAAAAGGTTACAACCTCCTCATGGGATTAATTTTGTGAACTAAGAACTGACTATGGAACTGCTGTTCTATACATCGTCTCCTAGTGTCATTATTTGAAAGCATCTAGCAACATGATGCAAGAGCTTGGGTGTCAATATTCTATTACTACAACCTGCATCCAACAAGGCACTAGTGCCATCACTCAAGAAAACTTAGATTAATGTGCTCAGGATTTCAAAAGGGAAGCAGCAACGTTGGGGTTTACCTCAGTCTATATAATCTGAAAACTTACAGCATAAACAACTAAGCTTACTGTCTCTCTTAAATCTTCAATTTATTTTTTATCCAATAGAGAAAACTAAAATGTTAAAATCACTCTTGTGAGTGGAAGCAGGATTATTAACTTCATACAGTCAAAGACTGGTCTGTTGTAGGTTTCTTCCTACCCTGTCACTGAGTATTTATAACAGAATTTTCATAAATTTCATCCCTATAAATATTATTTTTTTAAACCAAAAATGACATATCTTGGATACTAATTGAATATAGAATTAGAATTACAGACAGAAAAAGTCAGAGGAAAAATAATCTCAATTTTCTCATTTTAATAAATTAATAGAGTTAGATACTTAGTAACACCTGTAAAAAGAAGACAAAATGTAAAATAAGATTTCTGTTCATATTTTAATAAGACTACTGTCCATGCCTCATACAGAAAATTATTTAATGCAACACATCCACCCAACCATCTCCATACTACACGTACATGGAAAAAAATAAAACCAGAAAAACTATACCTTCGACAGTTGACTGTGTTTCTTCGGTTTGCGGAACAAAAATTCTGATGACACTTGTATTGACATAAATCAAAGGTAAATTGCGGGCTGTCAGCGTATGGGTCCTCATGGGCTGACCAGAAGATTTCCTGTTCTCTTTTTGGGTCCTTGGTAGTTTCGTTTGAAATATACTTGAAATGGCATTAAGTAAAGGAAAGCAAAGCACAATATCAAATGCTTGTGCAGAAAGAAGAATTTCATGAAGAAAATGAGGTGAGCCATCCATTAAACCTTCAGATAATTTATGAAAACTTCTTCGCTCATTTCTTGAGGTTAACTTGTGACGGACATTTTTTGTTACGGCTTTTGTGTATGTCAGAGAAAGAAATCCATGCTGCTGATGAGCACCATCTAGAAGTTTTGTAGTTGTCTGTTCCAGAAAAGACAAGCACAAGCCACATTTCATTTTTTTTTAAGGAGACAGTACATGTGTGAGAGAAAAAAAGACTAGTAGTTTGACCTTTTTGTATTGTTCATCCTACACTTGTTAATAAACATGGGAGTGGTCAATTCTAGAGAGGTTGAAAGCTTCCATGGCAATATTAGACTGACAGACCTGAGAGTTAAGAATTCCCTGAGAAAACTATTTTCCCCTAATCAATTAGTGGTACATAAAATTCTATTTTACACATCGCTTAACATAAAATTAGACTGGAAGAGATTACCTCATTCCCAACACCTCTTTTTAATTCCAGACAAGATTATTGTTTTTGGATACTAGGGCCCATGGAGGGATATTAGTAACAGAACTCAACTAGGGAAGAAGAAAAAGAAAGGAGCGCATTAGAGAAACAGGTCAACAAGGCAAGCCATGAGCCCTGGTGTCTCTGTCTGCGATCCCATCACCCCAGGGCACCTTGCTATCTACTTTCTTTCAGGTTGATGTCTATAAACAAACAGCAGATAAGAGGAATGAGTAGGCAATTCAGATTGTTGAGTTTTTTCTTTCTCCTATTGTTTGCTTTGGTTTGGTGAGTGCATGCATGCATGTGTGTGTATGTATTGGTAGGGATTGAACTGAAGGTCTTAACACATGCTATGTAAGTACGCTACTTCTGAGCTCAATTGAAAGCTACTAATTTTTCTTTTAAACTGGACTTTATGATGAAGAAAGGTGAAAAAAAAAACTTAGTATGCATTTTTGGAGTTAATTCCTTGAGCACTGGAAAACACATAGAAGGTAATCATTCCGTGCTAACTACCACCTTCCCTCAGTGGTCTGCCTTCACACCATTTCAACCCTTCCAAACTTCCTCTTGTGTCCACTCTGAGATTCTTGGATTTTCTCTTTCTATGCTTGAAAGAAACAGAACCACAGGAAAGCAAGACAGAGTGCTACCATTTTGATCCCTATGCTGCTGGAGAGTAGGCAGTAACAGGTGGAAAGAGTCTGTCATCACCCCAGTGGAAGAGGCCACAGCAATGCTCCATGTCCCAGGTGTCTAAAAAGTACTTTGAGGAGAAGGCTACACTAATTTAAATAATCCAGTAATAATAAGCTTTCATTTAAGCCCTAGAAAGAGAATAAAAGGCATTTCAATATATCAACGTTTTCAAATCTTTAAAACATGTTCAGTATAAACATTCTTGAAAGCTGGGCTACATAAGGAAAGGCTGTAGTTTTTTTAAAACTGCTGTACTGTGTTGAATAAGGAGAATAAATACAAACCTGAGCTAATGTATTCTTTTCATATGGCAAAGAATCAGTATCATACTGTTTAAAATGAATTCTTAGAGACAGCAAATAATTAAGAAATTTTCATAGAAGTAACTAACTCTTGTGAGGATTGAGTCCCAGGGATTATTCATGCAACTTGCAGTCCCATACAGAGCTCCAACCCTATTCTAGCACAAATTTTTTTTAACGTAGAAAGAAAAATTTTAAAAATTTTAAAGGAATTCACAATAAAATTTGTGGGGTTCTCTGAAGGCATTTAAAATGATTAAGACCTAGGAATGCTCCTCATAGATATTAATGAGCATGCAAGTAAAGAAAAAGAAAGCTAAGCAGAGCTGCTCCTGATACAAATGTCACATCTCAGACTCTAGTTCTAGTACTGAAGAAACGATTAGAAAAGTTGAAACCCAAATGAAAAAAAAAATTGCTATTATGCAAATATATAAGTAAGCTTTACATGTAAAGAGAAAATCATGAAATATTTATAAGGATAATATTTATGACTTTAAGATTTATTGAAAGATATAAAGTATTTTACACACACTAATAAAACATTAATATTTGTAGTGACTTATTACACTACGCATCAGCTATATTTAAAAATTTCATGAATTGTATTAACTTTAAGAATGTCACTTAAAAAGAATTTCAAATAACATATTTACATATGTTATACCATTAGAAAAAATACATTTGATACTTCTGAAAGTTATTAGGGAGTAACCTAAATATATTTGTAACCAGGAACCAACAGATGATAAGTGCATGACAAAAATAAAACAAAAGGGCAAGAAGTAAATGGGAAACAGCAAACGCAGTGTTGGTCAACTCTTGATCACTCAACACAGAGTCAACCAGAAAGCCATTCTGCTTAATAACTGACTTGATATTCTTACAGTGATGGCAATATTTACTCTTATTTATAAACTCAGAATAGTAATAGTATGTACAGAGGACTTCCAGAGTATGGTAAAAAGGCAATCTATGGTATGAGAATACATTATAGTTCACTTATAATTTGATTGACAAGAATGAAAATCAAGAGTTGACTGCACAGACAGCTCAATTCCTTCTTCGGGCCCTTGTCAGGGGAGGTCTGGGGTATAGCTTTGAAATGATATCTTACAGAAGGAAAGAAGGCAGGACAGTTACGGAAAGGGTCCTGCTTGCTGACGGGTCGAACCAACAAGGTGCGTCTGTTCAGCTTGTCAGTACAGGAAAGGAAGACACCTCCACATTGCCCCAAAGACCAACACTCTTCCCCATGGCTTGAGGTGATAGACAGGTGCAAAGAAGGTGAAAAGACAAAAAATAAAAAAAGCAATAAAAGCAATAAGCCAAAAAAAAAAAAAAAAAAAAAAAGCTGGCAAGATTTTTAATTCTGCTCAAGTTTGCATAGGTTCAGGTCTGAGCCATTCTTGAATATGGCTTCTCTGTCTGTACTTTCTTCTGCAAAATCATTGCAAATGAAAGTAAATTAAAAATATTGAAATAATTGCTTTCCATATAGAATTACTACTTTATATTTCTTGTAATGGCAATCCCGGATGAACTTACTTACAAAAGGAACAAATCTTCCAAAAAGTCAACACGGCATTCAAAAATGCTAAAATACAGCAATCAATGTGACACGAGCCTACTTTTGCCTTTGGATAAGTTTACTTAATTGCTACAAAGGAATATGGTTACAAAACATGAGCAGATTAAAAGAATAAGCAACTTTAATTTTTAATATAATTTTAGAGAAAGAAGTCTAAAAGAATTTATTCAGAGATCTAATTCTTCAAATTATTAGTCCTATTGCAGAGTAGAACAAACACAAACAATTTAAAATATATTCTCAAAAATCAAAATTACTAAATGAGTCTCACCACAGGTTTTTCTTTGCACTGCAGAAATACTCCTTCAAAACGTCCTGACTGCCAACCTTCCCCTGGCCTGGAAAACATAAGTTCACCTTATCTGTTCTCTTCAATTTCTCTCAGTTAAAAAAGCTGACCATACATAACCATATCAACAGTTCTAAAGCAAAGCACAGTCCGCTGTACTAAAGCACAGATATAACAATGCACCTAGCAGAACGATCCATACAGCACTGAATGGCTCGGCATTGGAGCATTTCTCCGAATGACAGATTTAACTGTTTTTCTTTTTCATCAATTTGTGTCTCTTCCATAAGATGAGAAGGTAAAGAGATGTAAAATCTTTTTGGATAAACCCTATATTCCTAGTGCTTAGCATATAGCCCAGCATATAAAGTATATTAATAAGCATGTCATAATGAATAACTTATCTTAATTGTAAAATTTACAAAGAATTTAAAATTTACATGCAACAGTAAAACTAATAATAAACTATACTGCATAATATTCATATCAGAAATCACTTCAGTTCTTGCATTGATATATTACATGAAAAATAATTTCATGTTAAATACACTGCACTAGAAAGAAATTAAAGAAATAAACATCAAATGCCAATAAACAATTCATTGTTAATATGACAAAACTAACTACCTACTGATTAAGATAGTATTATGACAAGTCCTATTTCATAGCAATTGAAATATTTTATATTTCATAATGACAATTTTCAGCTATCATGAATTTGTAGTACTTACTGATATAAGCAGTATGATATGTGAGAACTAGAAATATGTTTGCAGAATTATTTTAGGTGATATAATCGATCAATATTTGTACAAAACCACATTGGGCATCTATAGCTACATAAAAAAACTCTTGAACTGATGAGAGTTATGAGTTCATAAGAAATAGATTTTAAGACTACTTATAAGAGAAATTACTGTGAAATTAAGAATAAGTATCATTTAAAATACTTTAACAGCATCTTTGGATTTTATAGTATGTGTATTATATTTCAAAATAAAAATAAAACACTGGAATTATAAAGTCAAAGAAAGAAAATGAATTTATACTTATATTTAGGGAACAATAATGGCTAGATCATTTCTAAACATTGAAAAACATCTCTATCTTCACTTTTTCTGTATGACTTATTACAAACAAATCATTTTCCTACAATCTTACTTTTGGTACAGAGAGACTACATAGGGAATATGTGGTATTAAGTCTATGACATTTATATGATGTACAGTAAGGGAGAAGTCCCTAAGTGTTAAGGAGGATGAGCAGGTGCTCTGCCTCAGTGTAGACTACGGACAGAGTAAGCAATAACCAGACATGTCAATAGTGCTTCAGACATCTGAACAAATCTGTAACACATGGCACACACTCATGAGGTGATTTGTAAAAGGAGTAGTTTGGATATTTATGAAGAGCTATATGCAATGTCATAAAATTTTATTGGATAAGAATAAAAGAATGCTAAGAAAACAACTTCATCTGTTAAGTATTCTCTTTGGGAGTAATCATAATTGTAAAATAGAAACATCCTTATGGTGACTGAGCTCAAAGAAAACAGAAGTTTTCCTATACTTATGACTCATTATTTACCTGCTTTGATAGTGGTCAATGTTGAAGCTCTCTATCTTACATTTCACTTTGGTGTACACATCTTGTACATCTATGGACGCACTGAGGTCTTCTAGTTCACTGACCATACAAACCTCTGCAAAGAAACGGGTACGATTACCAAGAGAGTCTTCATAATCAACATCGATGAACAATTTTATATTTCACACTGGCTAACACATCCTGACCATGTTAAGGTTACACAAACTTCCATACTTATACTTATAAGCAACACTAGTGTCAAAGGAGCTTACTAGTGAGAGAAGGGGTATCTGTCTCAAGTTAGGAGAAACCATAGTTATTATTTGAATAACTGAATCTGTTACTAGCCAAGCATCTTTGAATACTGACAATTCAATGCAGTTATGGTCAGAGGGTAAGTCTCTCATACCTTCTGTGGAAAATTTTAATTACCAACAAGCAAAACTAGATTTTACAAAGTCAAAGAATATGTACACATAAACTTTACTCAGAGATGAGAATCAATGTGAGCAACACTCTTAAAACACTGTAAGAGCTAAATGGCAACATCAAAGAAAATTAACCCAATATTTCTTCTAAAAGCAGTACTCACTGTTTATCTTTACAGTAGGAAGAAAAGCATCCTGTACCTGTGCCTTTGTTTTCACAATCTGGAGCAAAGAGTTTTACAGTGACTTTGGGGAGCATCCACTGCATCCACAGACTAACACGGCCACTGGACCCACCAATGTTACTGGTAGTTTGTTCCAGGGTAACAGAATCTGAGAACGGTGAATCATCACCTGCTTGAATAGAATCTCCCTGTGGTGAGGAAAAGCAAGAAACCAGCAAATGTTGATATTTAACCCAAAACAGGCAAAATAAAACTTAAACTTAAAAATTATTATTTTTAACTTTTCCGTACTATATATTCTAACCATATAAATGATACCACTGACACATAAAGCTAAGTATTATAAACATACACTACTCAGAAGGTTTATTTACATAGTTATAATGTAAGTTCCTGACATTCCAGCTTTCTCTGTAAGTATATAAGGACTGTACCAATGATTATCTCCAAACAGCCAATGTCTAGGAATACAGTTTTATAAGATCACAGTCAAGGCCATAATTTCCTGTCTATTTCTGCTCTTAGATGGAAATGATTAGCTGCTACAGGGAAGCTGAGACCCACACAGCTTAAGGTATTTATTTACCCTGTATCTCTTTACAGGAGAAATGTGTACTTGGTATAGAGTATTTACGGGTGAATTTAGAAAAACAATGTAATAACATGATCTGCACAGTTTAACAATCAAGAAAATATTTCTCTTGCCTATTTTTGTAGATTGTTAGACTTCATAAAATGTTTTGTATGACTGACAACTAGAGGAATAAAGTATGGGCTTATTCAATTTCTTAACTATATACTGAATTCTGGGTATGTATAACATCCTAAATTCCATGGTAGCAAACTTGCTGTGAAAGGTTTGGTGGCATTTGTTTATTTGTTTGGGGTGTTTCGTTGTTGTTTTCAAAAGCGCTCAGTAGCCCGGATCAAAATAAACCCTTTTATCTGAAGTTAAACTGGAGCTGCACAGCTTCAGTCTCAGATGCAGGAAAAGATGCTGCTAGAGACAGAGCCTCCACTACTGTGCATGTAAAACCTAGATGGAAACAGACCATATATGTTTATTTGTAAAAGACGCATTTGTACACACACATATATCTACTTAATTAGGTTGAGTCTAGTAAGCATTATGATATATTAGGATAAGGACTTTATATACTACTCATGTGACTTTGTAACAATTCCACTTTCCAGAGTCCATTACCTCCTTTGTAAATTAGTTTTTATGATGGTATTTATTGCTTAGAATCTAGAATAAATAAGAACATAAAATAAACCATGAACATAAAGGAAGTGTTTCTACATAGTAAAGATTTCATAAGTACAGGTTAATTATTAACACCAAGCTACAGCAATACTAAAGAAACTGTACTTGCATATTCTGGTAGGATTTAGGATCCGCTTCCTCTTGCTTTCTGAGTTTGTCATTTATCTAATTTGATACACGTTTTCATTTGCATACATTCATAATCTCTCATGGTTCTCTGTTGATTTGAATGTCTCAAACAAAACATGTATATCCTAGGTTATGTAAACATGCAAGTGCAAAATGTTCTTAGAATCCTTGAGAAGGCATGCAGTGGTGGTCAGTGTGTTGTTTCTGAGAAGGTATGCAGTGCGGTCAGTGTGCTGTTTCTGAGAAGGTATACAGTGGCGGTCAGTGTGCTATTTCTGAGAAGGCATGCAGTGGCGGTCAGTGTGCTGTTTCTACTGGAGATGGTTAGAGCAGAAGCCACTGTCTATAGCCCAATCACACCCAAAGCAAGGGTGATAACTCAAGCCATACCAGAGGAAGCAGAAACCATGCTCTTCCCACACATGTTGTCCTGAGCAGATGCTTAGGACATTGCTCGAGGCTTTCCCAGTGACCTCTGCACTTTAGCTGAAGACCCTTCAGTCCAAAGACAGTTGAAATGCCCAGAAGGAGGCAAGATCAAATGTGAAAGACAATTGTGACAACTGAGTGCTCAGGACAGGAGCTCAAAAGCAAGGTGTGAGCGAGCACAGTAAAGAACTAGTGTCTTGGGATTTACTGAGACAGGAAATGATTAGGCAGCTCCTTGTCCCAAACATAACCAAAAGCTGTCTGCAGGTTTTTCATATTTCTACAAAATAAGTAGATCTTAAATTTCCATAGTTGAAATTTCTAGAACTTCAGAAGCTTCAGAAATTTTATTATTGGTTGGCTGTATAACACAACATCTAAAAAGCACAAACTACTTCCAAAACAGGATGCTTTTTACAAAGTCAAATCAATAAACGATGACACAATGTGGCTATTACACCTTTCTTAACAGAAACACTCCTAATCAAATCTTCCAACTAACAACATACCCCACGGGAAGAAAGGTGTCGAGAAAACATCTAATTAATTTTTATCACTACAGAGTACCTGCTACGAACGCTGAGAACCCTGGCTGCAGCTTAGTTAGTAAGCACTCTAGAGCAGTCTCAGTGTTCTTTCTGGGTGGGCATGCGCTGTGACATTGGTAAGCGTGCTTCTGCCCTCATTCCCTTCTGTTTTGCACATCTGCAGTGAAAACCGCACCCAAACGGCAATGCTCAACTATTCGCACACCTCCCTAGTCCAAGTCTGAGATATAAAGTTCATGACAAATTAACCGAAATACCCAGTTTAGGTCAATTTATCTTGGTTCATCTGGAGGTTGAATGCCATATCCAGTAAGAACCTGAAATAATCATTACTTAGCAAAATTACTTCTGAAACAATGGAAATCAATTCTGTTTATCATATTTAACAATACTTATTAAATTACAAAAACAGCATAAATATAGAACTAATATGGAAACAGAAAAAAATCAAGGCCAACTTTTCATTATGTGTTTTAACTCTTTGTACAGAAACTCTTTAAAGCCAAAACAATGTGATAAATTTCCCTTCACAATAAAGAAAATTGTGAAAAGTTAAAATTATATTTAACTTTGCAATACTGCCTAATTTTTTAAATGAATGTAAAATCAAGTTTCTAGTCAGAGCAATTAGGTGACAAAAAATAAAAATCATCCAAATTAAGAAAGAAGTGAAAGCAACAATTTGCAGAAAAACTTACACACAGAGAACACTTAATGGGAAGTCTTCTGCAGTCAGGTGTGTGTCCTTGTACAGAGAACACATATGGGAAGTCTGGTAGTCAGGTGTGTTTCCTTGTACAGAGAACACATATGGGAAGTCTTCTGTAGTCAGGTGTGTGTCCTTGTACAGAGAACACATATGGGAAGTCTTCTGGTAGTCAGGTGTGTGCCCTTGTACAGAGAACACATATGGGAAGTCTGCTGGTAGTCAGGTGTGTGTCCTTGTACAGAGAACACATATGGGAAGTCTTCTGTAGTCAGGTATGTGTCCTAACACACAGAGAACACTTATGGGAAGTCTTCTGTAGTCAGGTTTGTGTCCTAACATACAGAGAACACTTATGGGAAGTCTTCTGGTAGTCAGGTGTGTGTCCTTGTACAGAGAACACTTATGGGAAGTCTTCTGTAGTCAGGTATGTGTCCTAACACACAGAGAACACTTATGGGAAGTCTTCTGGTAGTCAGGTGTGTGTCCTTGCACAGAGAGAACACTTATGGGAAGTCTGGTAGTCAGGTGTGTGTCCTTGTACAGAGAACACATATGGGAAGTCTTCTGGTAGTTAGGTGTGTCCTTGCACACAGTGAACACTTATGGGAAGTATTCTGTAGTCAGGTGTGTGTCCTTGCACACAGAGAACATGTATGGGAAGTCTTCTGGCAATCAGGTGTGTGTCCTTGCACACAGAGAACACTTATAGGAAGTCTTCTGGTAGTCAGGTGTGTGTTTGCACACAAAGAAAACTTATGGGAAGTCTTCTTGTAGTTAGGTGTGTGTCCTTCAAGGAGCTCAGCTCCTCCTCTGGTCTCTTTTGATCCCTTTCATGAACTGGACTTCCACAAGAGGAAAACTGACTAACATGTGTATTTAAATATAGACTAAGATAATGTTGAATGGGATATAAATATATTAAGTTTTGCACCAAAAACAGCACATCGAATGTGGTCAACAACAGATTTGTTTGACATTAGTTAAGCACTTGAGTGAGATTCAGATTTTTAACCCTAAGTATTATTTTGTCAATGACTAGTATAAAATTCAGTGTCATGTCACAGTCTCTCTGTTCTGACAGTCTTCTAAGTTAAAATTTCTTTTATTTAGTTCAACTATCACATCCAGTGTCATTTCAGTTGTGATTACTTTGTAGCATAGAGATCATAAGAATTTTCTTATCAAAATCATGTTCCCATAGAATAGAACCAAAGAAACACTTCCCAAGTTATTTCATTAAATCAATAATATTCTTTCTACTAAAATATGGCAAGGTTATCATAAGAAAAATTGAAAAGAAAGATCAAATGTGGTGCCACATATCCTTAACCCTAGCACCCAAGCATGCAGGATGCAGAGACAGCCAGAGCTCTAGCCTGGTCTACACAATGAATTCTGGAGAAGCAATAGCAAGAACCTGCCAAACCTTACCGCCCCCCCCCCCAAGGATAAAATAAATATACAATAAATCCCAGATGTACAGGGCTAGTTTAACATTTAAAAATCATGGATTGATTCCCCAGAATATTATTGAAAAATTTAATGAGTAGATTACGGTTGAGAATTTATACATTTGAGATTCTGAAGTCAGCATGCAAAGATTTAAACTCCACCTTTGACACTTAGTATCCTTATGACCTTGGGGAAGCTATTTAGCCTTTTTAGAAATAAATTCTTCATTTTGAAAGTAGAAATGGTATCACCTACCTGAAGTACAGACTTGAGAACGCAAAGAGATAATGCATGTAAAGCCATCATTTTAATAAGTACTCCCAATAAAGAGCTACTGTGCCTCTCCTTGACAAAAATTAACATTGGCCTTGAAAAGCAGACAGCAGCAATACCAAGATTTATCCAGAAGCGAGCAGTCAAACATGTAACTTATTAAGAGATTCTTTTAAACTATCATGGTTAAAAACTATACTATTTTAAGTTAGCATTTAATTTTCCTCCAAGACTATGTATGAGGAAGATTCTGGGTACTAATTACAGGGTTTCTACAGTGCTCTATATTACTACTTTGTTATACTGAGGCAGGGTGGTGCACTTCATTAGTCCCAGGGCATGTGGATCTGTGAGTTTGAAGCCAGCCTAGTCTATGTAGCAAATTCCAGGCCAGCCAGGGATGTATAATGAGACCTGGTTTCAAAAAACAAAAGGTGAAAACAAAAACGAATAAAATATAATAATTTTCTTTAAATCCATGCCTATATGGTGGAAAAAGTGTAACTCAGAGTTTGCTGTATGCTAATAAAGCATGTGAACTGTCACAACAAAGTCCACACACTGATTCCCTTTGCCTGTGGTGTCGTGGTTTTAGAGTGCACGGTGCACTGGAGTCAACTGGACACTTCACGATAAGAACGTGCAACCACACGAGCAAGGGTCAGGAATATAGCTAGAATCAAAACATGTAGTGCATGCTCTGTGCTCAGATGGTTCTCAGAACATCAGTTCACGTACAATGTTGCTAATGTGAAGGTTTCCTGTAATGAAAAGGACAGTAATGACTAAGAGAAGCAAAGGACTACAGAGCTGTGCAGTAATGCCATGTTCAAGGAAGCATTGGAACAGATGCAAATGGACAGTCTCCTGGGATACAGGTTCTCTGTATTCCATGCTTTCATTCAGTAGCTTCTCCAAGGAGAGAACACACTTTTACTTCTATTAAGTTGAGCAGGTCATACACTGAGCACACAAGGAAATTCAGGAAAAACAGATACCTGTTATATGGGACTCAAAGGATCCCAAAAACAAGGTCACTGTATAATTCAAAAGTAGAAGAAAAGAAAATTAGAAAGGTCATGAAGCACATCCCTAGAAACACTATAACCAAAAGGGTTTGGGAAATGAAAGGTTGGCCCAAAGTTTGAGTTTTGGTTGAATTAATCGGTTAAGCCACAGCTGACACAAACTTACAAAATGAGAAAACAATCAAAAAAAATTTTTTTATTTTTTAAGACAGGGTTTCTCTATGTAGCTTTGGAGCCTTTCCTGGAACTTACTCTGTAGACCAGGCTGTCCTGGAACTCATTCTGTAGACCAGCCTGGCCTTGAACTCACAGATATCTGCCTGCCTCTGCCTCCCAAGTGCTGGGATTAAAGGCGTGCGCCACCACTCACCAGCATAATCAAATATTTTATGTTGTCCTTTACTACCAAATTATCAAGGAGATAAATTTAAATTCAGGTGTATTCACTGTTCACTGTGATCCCCACAATAACTGTGTTATTGAGAGGAAAGGAAACTTTAAGACATATAAAACATGAACATCTAAGATGTAAAGCAAGTCCCAGCCTCAGCCTGGCCAGCGCATTAGAACCGTCCCAGTCCCAGTCTCCTTCATGGAGACAAACCAGCCAAAGCATCTAAGTTACTTCTCCGGGAAGAGGCTTCCCTAGTCACTCCAATGACTCTGGGTAGCAGTGATTCCTGCTTCGGCCACAGTGTACAGGAGAAGAGTCCATCCTGTGCAAATGACTGTCACTTCTTTGCTGCTCAGCCCGATTTTGTATTGCTTTCTGTAAAGCTTCTTTACATAGTTTTTCTTGATGATTAATTCTGGAATGTTTTGTATTAAAATTCTTTCATTTTTAGTTTTTTTTTGTCAAACCAAATTAATTCAAATTAATAAATCCTCTCTGAGGGAATTCATTACTTATCTTTATATCAAAGTCTGAGAGAAATCAACACTCTAATTTCAAATGAACTGATGTGAGCCATTGAAAAAAATTCTTAAAGTCGGAATTAGTTTGCCTTTGGTTTCTTTGGCAGAACTAGGAATTGAAGCCAGGGCCTTATGCAGCAAACTTGGCAGGTGGTCTACACTGACCTCCATCTTCATCTCAGGATTAGTTTTAAAGTAAATGAATAAAATCCTCTCACCCCTGGTTTATGTATCTTATCTCTTCCTTTTAAAATGTCTTCACTTTGATGAATGAAGACCATTCTTCTGGTTTGTTATATTGTAACTCTACTAAAACAAAATTGTACCCAAGTCTCACTTATTAAAATCTCATTAATTTATTTTAAAAATTCAAATATTCCTTCTAAACCAAAATATCAATACATTTCCCAGAAGAAATCTCATAATGGTTTCTGTACAAATGTCAATACTATTTATTTCCGTTACAGCTCATGTATATTCAGGCCTCCAGGTCCTCTGTACTGGTTACACACTGCATGATTCTAGCATGTGTTAATGAAACACTCTGTAACTTCCCACTAAAACAGTTTAACTGCCTGTACCAACTTCCTCATTGCCATCTTTGTCTAGCAATTTGTTACATCAAACTTCAATCATTCTATTTTACAAACTATTTTATCTTATAGCATCATAACAGGAACACTATTCAAATGAGTACTCAATAAATAAATCTGGAAACTGCCAAATGGAATCAGGATCTTCCTATAACACTTGTCAAAGCCTTGGAAACCAATAGCACTGAGGCACCATAGGTAAGAATTCACTGCTCTTCCTCTAAGAGATGCCAGTCTATCCACTTCTACCTCATTTGGAAAAGGGGGAAAAATTCCCACCACTTAGGTTATTGTACTTCTTGAGCTTTGTGATGAACAGGAGAGAGAAGCTGGTTGTGGGAACAAGAAATATATCTTTTCCAACTGTTGCGAAGCCTAGAAGCAGGTAAAGTCTGCCATTTGGAGGAGTTCAGTTACTCTTACTGATTTGTAAAATTACAAAAACAGAGCAACATCCCCCTTACTTGAGTCCCATTCTCTATTTTGGGAAGTGTTTGTTTCCAGAGGAAACTGTCTTGTCTCTGCAAAAATAAAACTACAGCATCTACAACCACCTACTGCAGAACCGGGGTTCTCAGCAGGGAGGTTAACTACAGCATCTACCACCACCTACTGCAGAACTGGGGTTCTCAGCAGGGAAGTTAACTACAGCATCTACCACCACCTACTGCAGAACTGGGGTTCTCAGCAGGGAGGTTAACTACAGCATCTACCACCACCTACTACAGAACTGGGGTTCTCAGCAGGGAGGTTAACTACAGCATCTACCACCACCTACTGCAGAACTGGGGTTCTCAGCAGGGAGGTTAACTACAGCATCTACCACCACCTACTGCAGCACTGGGGTTCTCAGCAGGGAGACTCAGCAGGAGGGGCAGGTGTGAGAGCTGGAAATGAAGGAGGATATTTAGGCTGTGTTAGTGATTGATGTCATTTCAGACGTTTAATGGTTAGGACTTGGAGATTAAAAAGGTCCTGTGGTGAATAGGTCAATACTGCCCAATGAAGATTGTCTTACAGACTAATTACACAGTCAAAAATGCTACTGATAAATACTTGGGCAAAAAACCTCATTATGAGTGTCCCAACCTTTTTACTATTTTAGCAATAATAGTCCCAGAAATTTACATAAAGACCAAACTATGCTTGGTTCAAAACTGTATCAAAAAGTTTACCACTGCTTCAGAAAGTCATGCTTCGATAACACTACTACTTGTGATATCTAATACAAACTATATAATTCTACATGTAGCCTCTGCATATAAATCCTGGGTACATTTCTGTCTATTTATGTGTATCTGACTATTTGGCTATGAATTCTAATAGTTATGCCACAGTATTCATACAGTGAAGTATACATTACTGGATCTTATATTATCTTCCTTTATATCGTAGTAATATTGCATACACACACACATACACACACACACACACACACACACACACACACACACACACATATATTCTACCATCTTTGTTTTCATAACATTTCTTATGTCATCTATTTAAATGGGTCACTGTATAAAAGGAGAATGGCATTCCTTCTGTCCTCACAGCGCTCACGACTAAGGGAAGGAGGACACTGAGGACAACAGACCTCAGAACCACTAAGTTAAGACAATAGCTAACACTCTGATTTACATGGTGGCTCTACACACAGAGACAGCCAAGAGGAGCACAAGCCTCTTTGTCACTCAACTTCTAAGCCCCCAGGGTCCCAAACAGTACCCTTCCTGCACCCCAGACTTGCACAGTCCTGGACCACATCACAGCATACTCAAAGTGCTAAGGCGATTTGAAGTTCAGGGGAACACAATACAGAACAGAACACAGGAGAGCTCCTCAGGAGCCTTCTCAATCTGTCGGCTTCCATGGTGGGGAGGGTCATGGTCACTTTCAACAGTGACAGAGAACTTCATCCTTACCTCAGTGGTGGTCACCATGTCAGCAGACGGGCTGCATGTGCTGGTGTCTGGTGGAACCGTTCCAACACTGCTCCGCACTGGAGAGCCAGGGCCGGGGCCTGCTGTGCTCTCTGAGCAGACTGAAGATGAACTAAGATGGCCTCTCTTCTGGATCCTGCTCCAGGCTTTACTCATTGTATCAGCCAATTCACAAAAGAGCTGGACCTGAGCAGAGCAGAGTGGGGAGAAGAATCAGGTTTTCAGACTCTATTCACAACCTACTAAAATGCTATATAAGAGAAAACTAACAAGTCCAAAAATAAAAGTCTACAAAATAAATAACTCCCAGGGCATCATGGGTCATGATTTGTTTACACCAGCCTCAAACTCACACTGTGCTATGTCATAACCAAAGAAGCATTTCCGTAGATGGAAGTGTAATCAGCAGTTCGTTATGGTGAAGTAGATTCCTTTTCAAACATGATGAAGGAACAAACACAAAAGCCTCTTACACAGAGAACAGGGTGAACAGCAGAAAGCAAGCATATACCCGGGCAAATGTGATTACTTTGTGACCTATGAAATCATTATCATCCTTCTTTCCAGATAGTTTTCATACCTAAATGTTCTCTATTTTTCACAGATAAAAATCTGAAATGAGATTTCTTTCAAAGCAAATGTAGAGTGATATAATAAAGAATAGGAAAAGGAAAATATTGCATTATGAGAATTTTAGAGATAGAAAACATATCCAATCTACTTCCCCTGGGATATGTCATTCCAATATTCAGAGTAAACTGTTTAACTTGCAAAATGTTTGACTGAGTTCTAAGATATTTATACAAGATTTCATAAATAAGCATTAATCATGGAATTTTAGGAGAACATATTGGCATATACTGTATAAAACAAGCCCGGGGGAAATGCAGACACAACATATAAGCAAATCCACAGCTGGATGCCATACTCTGATTGCCATTTTTAAAAAGTGAAATTCTCCTATTTATAAAAAGTTTCAGCCCCAGGACACATCCAGATGCTGAGGCTGGCTCCTCATGAGGGCAGAATAGATGCATAGAAACCCTGCTGCCAATGCATCCTTGATTCAAAGCAGTGTGTACTACACTGTTTTCTGCTGCTCTTTGTGTAAGGAGTCCTCAAATTTCGGGTCATTGATATTTCTTGTTTTAAGATGATCTAATGGCTATAGATACTACCAAAAAAAATACTTCACGTCATTTTCCTTCTCATAAAGAAAGATTTTTCTCTTAAACAACTTTGTTGCAATCCAAATCCTTAAGAATAATTGTTTTTCTTTTTTGTAAATAAAAGAACTATCTAACACAGGAAGCATTAACCAAAGGAAATAAGTTCTACTTCTGAAGGTTTAGGATTATTTACTTAAGAGGCACAATACTGTTTTGATTGTTACTACTTCTAATTCCTACAACTTTTATGTTGTTTAAAACGACATAAAAGCACATGTGTTTAACCTGGCAAACAATGACATAAACCTCAAATATAATTTTATTTTCAAAGAAAAACTTGCTAACACATTGCTTCTCCACCCAAATAAAGCAAACATTTTGAGGATAAATGATCAATTTTCAACCTTGGAGTTGAACTGAACACTGAGAACTAAAATCACAACAAAATTAGAATGTGTGTAACTGAAAAGCTTAACTAACCATTCTAAATATTACCACAGAGTGACAGAAACTCTCATTTTCTAATGCTAAGAAGATGAAATTTAATCCACTTTGGTAGTTTTGAACAGAGTATATATCTACTATATTATCCAGCCATTTCAAGTTGTATCCCTAAAAACCAAAGCTGATGTCTGAAGAGAAAAAAAAATTAATATTGATAGCATTATCTGTAATAGCTCAAAACTGAATAACCCCAAAATGTTTAATTACAAGCATTGAATAAACTGAAGCAAAACCATCTAGCTGGATATTACTTAGCAATAAAAACGGGACTGACATGTGTAAAATATGAAGTAATCTAAAAATAATTGTGCTGAATGAAAGGGACTAAACAAAATCACAACCGCATAATTTCATCTACACAGATGTCTGAGGAAAAGGAAGTGGGGTCTCAAAGGAATATAACCAATTTTGAGGGTAGTTTCTAGGATAGTTTAATGAGTGAATGTATCCCAAACTTTTTCAAACTGGGTAACTTAAACACAGAGTTTATTGTATGCTAAGTGGATGTCAGTAAAACTGGATTAAGATATAAATGAAAAATAAGTATGTATGAAGCAACATTCTATGAACTATGTGTGAAGGCAACTGACTAGCAATGACAATTTGAGTATGAAGTACTGGCTAAATAAAAAATGTTTTATTCTTTAAATATTAAGAGGTGAAGAAAATCATACCATAAAGAATAGAACTCATAGGAAAGCTTATCTCTGAGATCTAGAACATGAAATGGATACCCACCACTGAGATCTAGAACATGAAATCAGTACCTGCTAAGAATTTAGAACATCATATGGATACTCACACAGATCTAGAGCATGAAATGGATGCCCACTAAGATCTTGAACATGAAAAAGTGCCTGCTAAGAATTTAGACCATGATATGGATAGCCATTGAGATCTAGAACATGAAATCAGTACCTGCTAAAAATATAGAACATGACAGGAATACCCACCAAAATCTAGAATATGAAATGGATTACCCTGAGATCTAGAACATGAAACAGATGCCCACTGGGGTCTAGAACATGGAATGAATACTCATTGAGATCATGATAGGATACCCACTAAGGTCTAGTACACAAGATGGTGCACACTGAAGTCTAGAACACAAGATGGATACACATTGAGGTCTAGAACACAAGATGGATACTCATTGAGGTCTAGAATATTAAATATAGATACCCCCTGAGGCGTAGAACATGAAGAGGAAATGCACACTCACAACTTTATTCAACAGCTATTCACTCAGCAATCTGTCTACACAATGACCAAGGAAGCCAGGTGAAAACAAAAATGCCTGATTTCATAGAAGGAAAGAGAGCGGGAAAACAGGGAGAGAGGGAGGGAGGAAGGGAAGGAGAGAGGTATACAGAAGAGGGAAAGACTTGCCCAAATCACCTATGTTCCAACTCTGAGCAACAAAGAAATAGTTATCTGGTAAGATAAGTGAAAAGGAATTAATTCAGAGTTTGGGGAATTGAAATAGTAGAAGACTCTTAATCTTGGAAACATTACAAACCAACATTTTCATTTTTACATACTGTTATATTTTATTTTTTCATTATCTACACTATTGTCATAGTGACGGAAAGCTAGGAAACACATATGAAGTAAAATCTGTTTTGTAGAACTTAAGGAAACAAGCACCATCAAGGAGGTGTCTTAATACAACAGAAATGTTTGTGTCCCAGTTCCAGAATATGAGTAGGAAACTATGAGATCGGCACTATAACGTATCATGGGAGAGCAGAGGAGAATTACTCCTTTCCTCTCTCCCTAAGACCTGGGTGTCCTGGGTTTTGTAGCTGCACATTACAGGTTCTGCTCCACAAATGCACAATACGTACCCACGGCCTTCATGTTAATGTCTGTCTACAAATATCTGTATCCAAACCTATCTTTGTAAAGGAACTGATCAGTGCTCACTCCAATGGCCTCTCCTTTTACCTTGATTACCTGTCACGACCCTTTACTATACATAAGATCACATTCTGAGATAATGGGGACAGCACATCAACATAACCTGCTGTGGGCCGAAGGAATGTATTATAAGAACTCAGCTGGTTATGGCAAAGCCACTACCTGGAGGGATCAAGGAATTCCTTCAGAGGAAGCCAAATTCCAAGGAGCATTTGGTGTTATTTGGCTTGTTATATATCAGCTGTCTTCTGTTATGACAATCATGTGTGCCTTCACAGCTTTCCCAATTGATTTTTTTCCTAAGAATTGCTAACAGTGTGGACTGATCATGATTTGGACATATACATTCGAGGTATTTGGAGAACAACCTCAGTAAAGACTTCCTTCCCTCAGGCCCATCCGTTTCTTCTCCTTTTAGAGCTGGAATCAGTTATCTCCCTTAGCCACATTCAAGGACTAGCAGTAATAACAGTCCACATGAAGGTCTCCTGATTCAAGGTAAATACCACACAGAGACACCGCCTAGGTCTGGTGGACCTGAAGTAATAGCTTCACACAATTCAGCTTGGACCCTCCTTTCTTACAGCATCACTAACTTTATAGACCTCTAACCACTTCTAGGAATATTTAGATAACCTTCTGCACTGACAGATATGCACAGTCTGAACCCCAGTTCAAGCCTCGCTGTAATTATTGTCATTGGCAGCATCCGACCAGGTCCATCCCCAGACGGAGGAAAGTACCTTATCAGAGATACCTCTGTACTCTCTATGAACAGACTTAAGCTGTTTGAGAAGGCCTGGCTGATGTGCCAATTAAGCTTAACTTCCTCCTTTTCCAAATCTTACCTCTAGTTCCAGATCTACCTTTAACTATCACCAGAGGCATCTAACTGTACAACGGTTGCCTAGCAACTGAGCACACTTTTCCCCTATCTTGCAGAAAAACCGCATATAACTTGGACAGATAAGGGTCAAAGGGATCAAAAGGCAATTTTATTTTCAGAGAAAAAAGATAGAACCTAGCAGTATAAGGAGACGGAGAGGAAGAGAGGAGCGGAGAGCTTGAGGACAGAGAACTCAGAGGGATAAGGAGGATTTTGACCAGAGAAAACGTGTGGAAAAGATGTAAGATGAGGAAGAGCCAGATGGGGATGTACTAGCTGGGTAAGAATGAGATAGATGAAAAGGACCTAGATGAGGCACAATTAAGATGAGAGAATTAAGATAGAACTTAGAGGGGACAATAGATAAAGGTAGAGAGAAATCAGGCAAGAGAGGAGCCAGGCACGAGAACAGAACTTAAGCTGTGTAGATAGGATTTTTATCCCAGAGAAATAAAACAGACGGACAAAGAGCTTGGTGTACTTAGATTCATTTTCTGAAAATAATTCTCGCTGTTCATAGTTTTCTCTTCTAAGCCCTTGGGAAGTATAATATGAAGGCTGGTCCTTTATTAATCTTATATAAGAATAACCCCCCCCCCACACACACACACACACACCCGTGCACAAGGGCCACTACTCACACTCAACAGTTTCTCTTACTCTTGGAAACACTTGATAACAGCCAATAGCAGTAACATTCCAAGAGCAACATAAGGGATGAAGACTCATGTGCTGTTAGAACACAGGCCAAGAATGGAGCTGGGCCCGGCAAATTCTGAGTGCTTATGAGAAAACGCCAAGAAAATAAGCTAAGTCTTCTGAGCTCACTTTCTTCAAAAGCACAGATTTGTTCTTGGAATAAACATGCTTCTGTGCTCCTCCCAGGTGTAGCGGATAGGAGTGAGTTTACATCAGCTGTTGTCATTCATGTGCCTCTATGGAAACACATGGTTTTGCCACATGTGGCTTGTCCTTGTGATTGTGTGCTTTACTCAGGTGACATTTTAACCCTCAGAGTATAAACTGTCTGGTGCTCTGAACAAGACTGGCCATTGCATGAGACTTGAACCCGCCTCATGTTTAGGCCCCATGCTCCAGGTTCATGGCACCAACCAGAGCAGTAAGCACAGCGCTATGAAACCAAATACACAGCAGACAGCAGAGAGGCGGGGAGAGTGTCAGCAACCAGGACTGACAACCCAAGTTCCATCACTAAGACCACACGGTCAATGACAGAAACAACTCCTGTCTTCTCACCTGTGGCGTGTGTGTGCACCCAAATAAATAAATGGATAAGCAAATATTTCAAAAGAGGCAAGCAAAAGAGAAAAGAGCTGTGAAAAGGAAGTTTTATAATATAGAATGAGAGTGGAACTTAATTTCTTTAAATATGTCAAAAATGGGCAAATAACTGCTACAGCCGAATAGAGGTTTATGGATACTGACCGATCAGAGTCGACAAGAAGCTGAAAGGGGTGTTTTTAAAAATACAGCTTTTAATTGTCGCAGGAATTTTAACAGTTCTTATTAATAAAATCAAACCCAGGGCCAATTATTGGGGTGAAATGCTGGATGGTCAGAGAGACAGAACAAGCCACAGCTAACCTCACCTGGCCAACTTCTCAGCTGGTCTTGTTTCCTCAGACTGGAAGCCTCTGTGTCCTCATATCACATGGTTCTCAGCTGAACTGTGCTGCTCAAAACCTAAAAGCTTAACCAGCCCAATGCTGCTAGTTCCTGGTCTTCATGCCTTATATACCTTTCTGCGATCTGCGATCACTCCCTGGGATTAAAGACATGTGTTGCCATGCCTGGCCGTTTCCAGTGTGGCTTTGAACTCACAGACATTCGGAGGGATTTCTGCCTCTGGAATGCTAGGATTAAAGGTGTGAGTGCCACCATTTTCTAGCCTTTGTATCTAGTGGCTGTTCTGTCTCTGACTCCAGATAAGTTTATTAGGGTGCACATTATTTTGGGGAACACAATACCACCACATTTAATAGTATTCAACATTGACTGTAAATGTAGAAACTATACAATATATTTCAAGTTAAAAATGTAAATTTCATGTTACCTAATGATTTATAGAAACTCAGATAATATCAATTCACAGTGATTGTAAAACTACAGAAGGTAACAGGATTGGCATATTGCAACTAAAATGTTATGGGAGTAACAATGACTTTGACTAAGAAATGGTCTTTTCTTTTTGTTTGAAATATAGCAAGATGTGAGAATCTGATTAAAAATTATACTTCAGTATAATTATCACTTCAGTACACTCTCCAGTTTAATAGTAGAAAAAAAATAGTTCATCAGAATTTGAAAACATCACAACTACAACTGATTATATTCCACCAGTCAAAAGATGAATTTATTCTATCATCAATACATTCTCATAATAAAAGTTGACAGAACTACAAAGCCATCCTTAACCTAATCACCACAATGTTGATGACCGGATAAAAGGGGGGAAAACAGAGTAAAACCAAAGAAAAGTCCTTTGATAAAACAAATGAACATGTTTTTAACACACTTCGCTTTTATAAATCAATAAACCAAAGAAAAGTCCTTTGATAAAACAAATGAACATGTTTTTAACACACTTAGCTTTTATAAATCAATGTACCAACCTGGGGATTAGAGCACTTTATCTCTAAAGACTCCAAGTCAACATGGAGACAAACAACAAAAGAATGCCTCCCGTCTGGTCCCGGAGGAAAGAGCTTTTGCGATGTGACCGCTAGAGTAGAGGTACATCCCATGGGCTCCACTAAGGAAAGTGTCACTTGCTTTCCAAGAAGGGTATATATGCTGAAATGATGCAAGCTTATAGTCCAAGGAAATGCATCACCTATAAGAGAACAAAATCATACAGTTAATTAACATCAATAGAAAATTTTCTATCATTCCTATCTGAAATCTAAGACTTGACACAGCAAAGGTGGGGTCTCAGATATTCAGATATACACAATTTACATGCTACTTAATATAATCAATTTAACTTTAATATTAGTAATTGCAATAATGTACTTTGTATACCCTTCAGTGTGTACATTATAAACAACATATAAGCAAAATTAAACACAAGAAATAAGTTCAGAATAGAAGTCCAAATACCATCTTTGCCCACTTTGGTGGATAGTAAATGTCCCTGCATTTGGAGTCTGTGTAAAATGGATTGCATTTAACAATGCGCAGCGACACTGTACAGCCAGGAGATCTGGGTGTGAAATAAGAGGGGAAAATGATATAACTATTATTGTGTGGGGCAACCCACACCACAATTCTGTGGCATGCTATTTAAAACAGAAGCTTCTAGGCACTGCCTTGGAAGGACTGAGTCTGCTCTTTTGGGAAAGCTCAGACATATTTCACACATTCTTGGATGGCTCTTATAGTGCATGAGGTACATTTTAAATGAGGCATGCATGCTAAAGTAAAAGTTAGCATGCATAAATATCAGAACTAAAAGAAAAAGTCCTTTCTTTTACTGTGTTTAGTATTTATCTCATGTACAATGAATTTATCAGTAAAAGCATACAAAAGAAAACATCTATACTTTACTATAGGTAAAATTGTGTGATATACTTTAAAAGGTCCTCTTAAAATATTTAACTATAATTATTCTGTTGTCAATTCATGAAAAATACATTCCTATCACATATTTTAGAATGTCAAGTTATATGATTACTTGTAAGTACAGAAAGGACAGTATACTTACTGTTGAAATGCTGCTATTATTTTAAAACATACAGAGATCATTCATTTTCTAATTAGAGAGGCATTTAATACTTACTATAGATATTTCAGAACATATGAAAGAGTTAAATATCAGAATAAGTCATGGCTCCACCATCCATTATGCTGGTCCCAATCATAAACTAATATTCTGCTGCAGTTCCCAAATAAATTCCATGACTGACAAAAATACTGAAGCAAAACACAGGACCAAAGACCACATTTGCTTTGCTTTTCATTGAAGACAATATAAGAAATATATTGCCAAGTGAATCATACAATGTGTTAAAATTCAGATATATCTATATGGATATAGATACACGAGTTAGATACTTGAAAAGTGTGAACATTCAAAATATTTAAAAATGAAGTTAGGACTTTGATGATATAATAATAAATACAGCTACAGGGTATTTAATAGTAACTTGACTAGGAACAACTGAATACGAGCACATAGTCAGCACATTCCCTGGCCCAGAGTAGTACTTTGCTCTTAAGTGGGGGGTGGGATGAGAACCTTAAATCATCTGTAACTAATTCTAATATAATTTTTAAACTTACATCAAATTCTATGCTCTTTACAAAATTAAACTTCTGCCAACTTTGTCTTACATCTTTGAGATGATTTAAGATACTTCTTTTAAATGGGTAGGTGTATCTATATTAAGTTTCCAAATTTTGTTCTAACAAATACCAAATGGTGATTTATTTGATGAAAGAGGATCACATTTAAATTTGTTGAATTAAAAAAACATCACAACTGACATTGGTACCAATCTTAGAAAAATATTTCCGATTCAGAATAAGATTAATAAATTGAAGCCGGGCGGTGGTGGCGCACGCCTTTAATCCCAGCACTCGGGAGGCAGAGCCAGGCAGATCGCTGTGAGTTCAAGGCCAGCCTGGGCTACCAAGTGAGCTCCAGGAAAGGCGCAAAACTACGCAGAGAAGCCCTGTCTCGAAAAACCAAAAAAAAAAAAAAAAAAAAAAAAAAAAGATTAATAAATTGAATTTGGTTATGTTATACTCTCTTAAAATAATAATAGGGAATGGAGAGATGGCTCAGAGGCTAAGAGCACCATTTCTCTTCAAGAGGTCCTGAGTTCAGTTCCCAGAAACCACACTGTGGCTCACAACCATCTATAATGAGATCTGGTGCTCTTTTCTGGAGGGCAGGAATACATGCAGACAGAACATAGTACACATAAATAAATAAATATTTTAAAAAGTAGTAATACTTCATGGTCTTAGCACACAGGTTATCTGTCTTCAAAAGAAAATGTACATTCTGAGATCTGAAATGAACATTCAATCACAAAAAAAAATCAAAGATCAACTATTATGACAAAAACTGACAAATCATTAATGCTTTTATACACATAAACACCTCAAAATAAAGACTCTTTATAATCTACATAAATTACAGATAAAATAATACATACAGAGATTTCTCAAATAAACTCAAAATCCATTACTAGCCCAGACTGTGTTATTCTGAGAACTCCATGTAGCTTTTTCCCAGAGGAGCCTAACCTTAAAGCTCAGGACACTTTGATTATCTAACCAGTGAACTTCTGAGACAGGTGCTCAGTATGAGGGCAGGCTGGCACTAAATTCCTTAAGCTCTGGAAATCTTTCCTCAGCTTCCTCAACTGCTGGCATACAGGTATAAGCTATTATGCACAGTTAAAGAGTTTCCATGTTAATTAGTTCAGATGTTATAATCTGTGTCTACATTTTCTAGATATATTTTTTCTGGCAAAATTTATTAATTTTCAAATAAAATTCTAAATAACAAGGAAGAAAAAAAGAAGCATGAAGGTTAAAAATCATGTGTAAATTGAGATTTCACTGCCTTATTAAAAGAAAAAATAATGAAAAGAAAATAATTGACAGAAAATGACTAAGTGCCAAAGCAGTTCTGAATAAATAAGGAAAAACAGAATAAACAGACCCAAAGCTGAGGGAAACGTAAACCTTAAAAACAACAAGTCAGACTATGTACATGTCTCAGCACCAACAGTCACCAGAGAAGCAAAGTAATTACAACTGATTAAAACCAGGAACAAAAAAAAAGCCCTGTTATTTTACTACACAGTATATAATATGGCACTGATATTAAACCATATTGCGATCATAACAATGGTCATTCTTAATACAGATCCACACACACCCTCGCATTTGGGAGTCAGTGAACAGTGAATAACTGCACAGACAGACCCTTATTCTAATATCAAGTTTATGAGAAGGAATGGGAATTTATAAGCAGCCTATGGTGTTATTTTCTCTGTCAACAAAACTGTATGTAGGGAACAGAAGTGGATGCACACTAGGAAACAGGAAGTATACCTACTGTTCAAAACACAAAAATGGTAATATTAAATACTTGATCTCCAGTTAAAAAGATTTTCTTCAATATCTAGAAATTTAAGAATTAAGTGCTAAAATTACTACTTTATGATGTTTTATCCGAACTATAATTCATTATTGTTGAAAATGGCAAAATCCAAGGTAACTCACAACACACAATGAAGAATTAGTATATTTAAAAACAGTCTGTTAGCCAGGCAGTGGTGGCGCACGCCTTTAATCCCAGAAATCAAGAGGCAGAGCCAGGCGGATCTCTGTGAGTTCGCCTTAAATGTATGCTTATCTCACTAGTTCTCCTAACTTAATATAACATGTCATTCTTCATCAATGTTTTGCCTTGGGACTTTTGACGCTTATTTCATTCTGTATGTCCTACTTTCTTGCTTCTTCTGTGTCTGCTAGCCCCTGCCTGGGTGGCTAGTCCTTGGCTGCTCCCTGGCCACTAGCTGGCTGACCTTTTCTATCTGCTCACCAGCCCTGCCTATTGCTGCTCTGTCTAGCTACTGGCCATTCAGCATTTTGTCAGACCAATCAGGTGCCTTAGGAAGGCAAGTTGAAACAGCAATTTGCTGTTTATTGTTAAACAATTATTCTGCAGAATAAATGAATGTAACACATCTTTACATAGTTATACAAATATTCTATTTCACAAAAGATTTCAAACCTAAATTACTCAAAAGAGATGACATTGCATACTCATTAAAGGAAAAATCCATCAAGATGATGTCTCAATTCTGAACAACTATGCCCCAAATGCAAGGGCACCCACATTTGTAAAAGAAGCATTACTAAAGCTTAAATTACACATCAGAACTCAACATTAATAAAAGACTTCAACACTCCACTTTCATCAAAGGACAGGTCCTCCAGACATAAATTAAACAGAGAAATAATAGAACTAGCAGATATTATGACTCAAATGGACCTAACATATCTACAAAACATTTCATCCAAACACAAAAAAAATTTACCTTCTCAGCATCTCATGGAACCTTCTCCATATACTCGGTAAAAAAGCAAGTATCAACAGATACAAGACCACCAAGCATTAAAGCTGGAGTTAATCAACCACACAAAACAACAGAAAGCCTACAAATTCATGGAAACTGAACAACTCTCTACTGAATGACCTGTAGAATAAATAAATAAATTAAAGACTTCCTAGAATTCAATGAAAATGAATGCACAACATACCCAAACTTAGGAGACACAATGATAGCAGGGCTAAGAGGAAAGTTCATAGCACTAAATACCTTCCTTCATAAAGTACTTGGAGAGATCACAGACTTAACAGGACACCTGAAAGCTCTAGAACAAAAAGAAGCAAACACACCTAAGAAGAGTAGATGGCTAGAAATAATCAAACTCAGGGCTGAAATCAATAAAATGGAAACAAAAAGAACAATACAAAGAATCAATGAAACAAAGACTTGGTTCTTTTGAGAAAATCAACAATACAGACAAACCCTTATCCAAACTAACTAAAAGGCAGAGAGAGAAATTCCAAATTAACAATATCAGAAATGAAAACGCAAATATAACAACAGACACCTAGAAAATCCAGAGAATCATTAGGTCATACTTCAAAAACTGTACTCCATAAATTTGGACAATATAAAAGACATGGACAATCTTCTAGATAGATACCACTTAGCAAAGTTAAGCAAAGATCAGAGAAGCAATTTAAATAGACCTATACTCCCCAAGAAAATAGAAGCAGTCATAAAAGACTCCAAACCAAAAAATGCCCAGGGCCAGAGGGTTTTAGAACAAAACTCTACCAAACTTTCAAAGAAAAGTTAATACCAATACTCCTCAAATTATGCCACAAAATAGACACAGAAGGAACATTGCCAAATTCATTTTATGAGGCCATAGTCACCCTGATATATAAAACACACAAAGACTCAACAAAGAAAGAGAATTACAGACTAATTTCCCTTATGAACATTGATACAAAGATACTCAATAAAATACTGGCAAATCAAATCCAAGAATACATCAAAAAGATGATCCACCATGATCAAGTGGGCTTCATCTCAGGGATGCAGGGATGGTTCAACCTATGAAAATCTGGCTATATAATCTACCATATAAAGAAAAACAGAAAGAAAAAACCATGATCATGTCATTACATGCTGAAAAAGCCTTTAACAAAATCCAAAACTCCTTCATGATAAAAATGTTGGAAAGATCGGGGATACAAGGGATGTTCTTAAACATAATAAAACCAATATATCAAATCAAATGGAGAGAAACTCAAAGCAATTCCATTAAAATCGGAGACAAGACAGGCAGTCTACTCTCTCTCAATCTTTAAATCTAGTAATTGAAGTTTTACCTAGAGCAATAAGACAACTAAACAAGATCAGGAGATACAAATTAGAAAGGAAGAAGTCAAAATATCACCATTTGCAGATGATATGATAGTATATATAAGTAACCCCAAAAATTCTACCAGGGAATTTCTACAGCTGATAAACACCTTCAGAAAAGTGGCTGAATACAAAATTAACTAAAAGCCAACAACAACAACAACAAAAACCAGTAGCTCTCCTATATACAAATGATAAACAAGACTGAGAAAGAAATCAAGGAAACAACACCTTTCACAATAGCTAAAAATAACAAAATATTTTGGGGTCTCTAACCAAGAAAGTGAAAGGACTGTATGACAAGAACTTCAAGTCTTTGAGGAAAGAAACTTCAAGAACTTTGAGGAAAGGTATCAGAAGATGGAAAGATCTCCCATGCTCATGGATCATTAGGATTAACATAGTAAAAACCGTGATCTTACAAAAGGAATCTACAGATTCAATGCAATCACCATTAAAATCCCAACACAATTGTTTACAGACCTTGAAAAAACAATCTTCAACTTCATATGGAAAAACAATAAAACCAGGATACATGAAACAATCCTGTACAATAAAAGAATTTCTAGAGGTGTCACCATCCCTGATTAACAGTTGTACAACAGCAATAGTAATAAAAACCGCATGGTATTGGCATAAAAACAGGCAAGTAGATTAATGGAATCAAATTGAAGACCCAGAAGTAAATCCACACATCTATGAACATTTGATTTTTGACAAAGAGATCAAAATTGTACAATAGAAAAAAGAAAGCACCTTTAACAAATGGTGCTAGAACAACTGGAAATCGGCATGTAGAAGAAAGCAAATAAACCCCTATCTGTCACCCTGCACAAAACTCAAGTCCAAGTGGATCAAAGACCTCAACATGAAACCAGTTACATTCACCATGATAGAAGAGGAAGTGGGGAATAACCTTGAGCACACTGACACAGGAGACAAGTTCCTGGATAGAACACAATCATGCAGGCACTAAGATCGACAATTAAAAAATGGAAACTCATGAACCTGAAAAGCTTCTGTAAGGCAAAGGACACCATCAAAAGGACAAAAAGGCAGGCCACAGAATGGGAAAAGATCTTTATAAACTCCACATCTGACAGAATGCTGATCTCTAAAACATATAAAGAACTCAAGAAACTAGACATCAACAAACCAAATAATCCAATTAAAAAATGGGTTACAGATCTAAACAGAGAATTCTCAACAGAGGAATCTCAAATGGCTGAGAAACACTTACAGAAATGGTCAACATCCTTAGCCATCAGGGAAATGCAAATCACTACAACTCTTAGATTCCATCTTACACCTGTCAGAATGGCTAAGATCAAAAACTCAAGTGACAGCTCATGTTGGCAAGGATGTGGAGCAAGAACCCCAGAGGGGTCAAGAATAGCACAAAAGAAAAAACCCCACAGAATCCACTAACCTGGGCTCTCGGGGCTCACAGAGACTGGACCAGCAGCCAGGGAGCAACTGATCTGGGCCCTCTGCACGTGTTAGTTGTGTGGCGTGGTCTTCTCGGGGGACTCCTATCAGTGGGAGCAGGGCTGTCTCTGACTCTGCTGTCTGCTTTGGGGACCCTTCTTTCCTACCCGGGAGCTTGTCCAATTGTCCAGCTTTAATAGGAGAGGAGTTGCCTATTCTCACTGATCTTGATACACCATGGCTGGTAGATATCCAGGGGAGTCCTGCCCTTTTCTGAAGAGAAACAGAGGAGGAAAAGTGGAGAAGAGGGAAGAAGAGAACTGCTGGGGGCGGGGGGGGGATAGGACTGCAGTTGGGATGTAAAAAAGAAAAAAATAAATAAATAAATAAATAAATAAATAAATAAATAAATAAATAAAACAAAAGTTATAATACAAATAAAACATATTTAATGTATTAAGACTACACAAATTATAAAAATTGTCTGAAAAAATGAGCAGTATATGCATTTCACAAAAATTATCCAAAATGGCTCACAACTAAATGTAACATATAAAACTAAGAAAACTCCCAAAAGGTAACAGGAGAAAATGGATGATGATTTTCAGAAAAATTTAAAGCAGCAGTCCACAAGAGAAAGAGCCGATGTGCTGGCTGCAATGAACTTCACACTTTTATGCTGTGCTGAAGAAATACTCAGGAGTTTAAAAACACATGCACAGATTGGGAGAAAATATTTAAGTGAGACATCTAATAAAGAATTATTATTCCAAACTCAAAGCTATTAAAACTGAATAAGAATAAATTCTATTCAAAAAGTAAAAGCCTTAGAAGGTATCACTAGCAACAAAAAAGGTACGCACATGGCATTGAAGCTTCCTTTCACATGTTACAAAGAATATGCAACTTAAAACAAGGAGAAAGTGTCACAGGGCTATGAGACAGATAAAAACACAGCCTTCCATGCTGCAGATTCTGTGCATCAGAAGGAGGTACATTCATCGATGCTACAAATAAAATGACACCTCCTTTGAAGACATTTTGGCAGTTTTTAACTAAAGTAAACAGAGTACATGATCCAACAAATACACACTTCTGTAATTATCCAAAAGAGTTAACATAAAAATATTATAGATATGTGAGTCTGTGTATTATTCATAAGTTGCCCAAATTTGAAAGTAACCGAGATATTTCTGGTTGATGAACAGATAAATGGTCCTACAGACAATGCAAGCCTAGTACAGAAAACAGAAAGAGATACTAACCATCCAAACGCCCAGAAGAAATGTCAGCTGCACTATCATATGTCTAAAAATGTAAAGCTAGGAGACAATAAATAATAAGATCATTGAGTGCCAGCTGTTCTAACAGATGAAGAAGCAGAGAGATGAATAAGTGTAGCTCGGAGAATTTGGCGACAATGAAAATACTATTATGAAAAGATAATAGTAGAAATTTGTCATTATGCATAACAAATATCACCAAAAGACAGTCCTAAAGTAAACTACAAATTTTGAGAAATAAAGATGTCTCAATAGGCCCATCATTTGTGGCCAAATCGTTTTCAGGTCTGTGATGTTGTCAACTGGGAAACGCAAGTGTACAGGCAGAAAATATATAGGATATTTCTATAATTGTCTCTTAATTTTATTGTGAAACTAAAATTAGGTGTCACAATAGTATCAAACATTTACAATGATTTTAAAAACAAATATTAAAAAGGAAAAACATTATCTTTTCCTTAGTGTACAAGAAAAAACTATTTCTTTAAGAGGTGATCAGAAAACTATGTAAGCATTTAGTTCTGTCACACTAGGTTTTGTTTTAATGTAAATGTTCTAACATTCATAAAGGCAAAATTGACGAGCATGGAGTAGATGGTGTAAGAATTCATTTTAGCATTTAGGAGCTATCAAACCCATAGACAAATAAAAGATGGAGCAGGCTGAATGTGAGTAATAAGAGAATAGTTCCTGCAGCAACCATGTTAGCCAGATTTAGGTAGTTCAAAAGCTGCACCACAAGGTGAGAAAGCCTGCACAACTAATTTCATCACTTGGGGTACTGAGGTGGGAGGATTTGAAACACTAGGCTAGCCTGGGCTCAGGAATAGCCTGAAATTCAACATCATTAGTAAAATATTCATGGTCATTTTCAAGACATTTAAAAATATTACCATAAAAAGAAAATTAGAAGTTCTTTTCTAAGAGTCAAAGGATTTATATTTGAATACATAATTTAAGAATTCAAACAAATAAGCCTAGAAAAATGGGAAAATAAAACATTGCAATAGCACATCACCATCTTCATAATTGATAGAAGTTGAATATGACACATTTTCAACAACTTGACTTGAACAATGCACATAAAACAATCGAGTGAAGAAGAACAACAAAGAAAAAGCACCTTTATGTTTTGCATAGATTCTGAATAATTTCCACACTAGCTTATACTGAAACTCACTAAATCCAACAGCAGCAAAGTTTGAACTTACAAATGATCTCAATATTCCATTTGTCAAAATATTTTGTTAACGTCACAAGCAACTCTTTCAAAGAAGAAATAACAAACCTCTGTTAGGCACAGGGTAGAAACCCATCTGCTCAGAGGTGTTGGCTAGATGTAGCAAATTACATTTGCAAGGCTCACTGCAAGAGCTGCCTAATGAAACTCAAGATGTTGACTTTGACCAAAACATCCTATATAAACTAAATCTGGCTACAGCAGGGACCATCTCTTCCCAATGCATCTGAAATCAGATGATAGATTTCAGCATCTTGAACTTTAAATATAAGTGAATACAGAAAGAGCTTTAAATCTCTTATAAGATAGCTTCTACATCATTCCATTTATCATTTCTGTAATTTTCTAGAAAGGCTTTTAATGAAAAATCTATTGGATTACCGATGAACTTTCAAATAATATTTAAGAATTGTGTGAAAACCTTATAGACTACAGGTATTGTAATCCGCTCTATAATTTTCACACGCCATGCTAGATGATGGAACTGAGCATAGAGTAAGATGGGAATCACATCTATTCTCATCACATTAGTAGAGAAACCACAGGCTGAACAAAAGTAATTAAGATTCAGTTGAGGATTATGATGAGAGGGGTGAAGACAGAAGGAAAAGAAACCTAGAAAAGAGAGAACTATAAACTATGTGTTGCTAAGCCTAATAACCAAAAAAATGAAACCTACTACAATATCAATGATTTTAAAATGTCAGTCACAGAAGACCACATACTATGATTCCATTCATACAAAATATCTAAGACACCAAATTCATACAGATATAAATGCATATTAATAAGGGCGACAGGCTGAGATCACAAGAAATGGAGAGTAATAGCCAATGTGGTATGTCGTTCGTAGGAAAATAAAGTATTCTAAAATCCGACAACAGTGGTGGTTACACAAGATTGTGAACATACTGAAGAACATTAAATTAGATACTTTACAAGGAATTCCGTGGCATGGGAGCTACATCTTTAAAAGCTTCTACACAAACATTAAGGAATGTTAGTAACATGTACGGACAAATCATTTAGACCTTACAAAATTAATTCTATACTTGAGGAAAAGAGTCCCCAAAACTCACTAGTTGAACTTAACATAATCGTTATGACCAGAGCATTTTGCATGGGATGCACAACAATCTGAGGTGGATTCTGAACAACCCCAGACAGGGTCAGGGGAGAGTTCCAGGACCCAAATTCAAATGGGAAATAATGAATGTGTTTAAGGTGCTGGAGAAAGAAGCCTTACATCAGGACAAGATAATACAAAGAACTTTTTAAAAGCCTCCTTTTAATACGTCATATTACCAGTCCAGAAAAAGTTTTCAATGGAGTTTTCATTTCAAGAAAGGCCGAGAATTAAACATCAAATCTGGAGCTAAAATATCGACAGGTTAACTGCTTTTTGGCTCTAGGCAGAATATACAGTAATCAAATACCATAATTCCTATTCTTGCATTCTAATAATATGAACAAGGTGTTGACTTATGTAGTAGTCAATCTTTGAGGCTTGTTATTGCAATACATAACCATATTATTTTCATTATGAATCCAATTTTTCCAAGTTCACCTTTTGTTTGAAATGAGTATGTCAGAGTTCAAAGAGGTAGAAGTATGAATTTGCAACTGAAAACCCTGCAATCTAAGAGATCAAGTACATATTGAACATGAACCATAGCTCCAGTCATCTCACAATTAGTTACTTAGAAACCTGAAAAATAATATCTTCAATGACTTCTCCATAATATACTCATTCATAACTCAATTGGCTACAATTAAAATCACCCTCTTTTAATTTTACTTTGGCCTATAAAAGTACCCCAAACCACCAACCAATCCTCATCCCCTAGGGAATCAGACTCTTGGTGAAGAGCCAGCGACCCACTTGGTGGCCCCATTCAGTGTTTCCTTCTAGCCCATCTCTACTCTTGTGACTTCCCCACACATCCACAGAATGACTATCTACCAGGGGCCCCACATCCACCACACTTTGCTGGGATTCAAAAATTACACAGTCTCCACATTTGACTATAACTAAGATGGACAACAGCTACCAAAGAACAGAATACTCACCCAACAATAGGAGACCAGGTATCTATACCAGATCCCAGTGCAAAAACACAAACAGCCAAGACAATATACCTCATTCAGAATCTAGGAGCCCTACTGTTTCAGGTCCCAAGAAAATCAATTAAACTGAAGGACAGGACAAGGACTTCCAAAATCACAGTCACAAACATGTTAAAATCTTTGAAGAGGATATAAATAAATGCCTTAAAAAAGAGCATGAAAACAGAAGCAGGCAAAGACATGATGAAAACAATTCAAGACATGAAAGAATTTACAAAAGAAATAGAGTCACTAAAGAAAATGCACACTGAAATAAAACTGGAAGTGAAGAAAGGGAAACCTCAGAAGTAAGCTTCAGCAATAGATGAAAAGTCATGGAAGAGGGAACTGAGACCTTAAAAATGAGGTAGACAAAGTGGGTATCTAAGTCAAAGAAAATGTTAAATCTAAATAAATCTAGGCACAAACATCAAGGAAATATTGAACACTATGCAAAGACTAAACCTACAGATAATAAGTATAGAAGAAGGAAAAGAGTCCCAGGACACAGAAGATATCTCTAACAAAGTCATAGAAAAAATGTCCCAGGTCTGAAGAAAGAGATGCCTATCAAGGTGCAAGCAGCATGCAGAACACCAAATAAGATTTAAAAAAAAAAAAAAGAAGAAGAAGAAGGAATTTTCCCATAACACAAAATAGCACATCAACAGAACAAACAAAGGATATTAAAAACTGCAGGGGAGTCACCTAAAAAGGCAGGCCCATGAGAGTAACACACTACATTTCAATGAGGGCTCTGAGAGCCAGAAGATCCTGGACATTGTCAAACAAGCTCTAAGAAGCTACTGATGCCAGCCCAGAACACTGTACCCAGGATAACTATCAATCACAATCTATGGGGAAAAAAAAAAATCAAACAATCCATTTATGTTCACCGATTCAGCTCTATAGAAGGTACTAGAAGGACAACTTCATTCTGAAAGGAAAGTTTTCACCCACAGCCAGATGAATTCAGTGCAGAATCCTAGAAGACCTTAAAAGAACTAAAAACAGTACTCCTCAAATTATTAAGCAAAACAGAAGCTGAAGGAACATTTCCTATTTTTCTTTACAAAGCCACTATTACCATGAACCAAAACCATACAAAGACCCCTTTCCCCCTGCAAAAAAAAAAAAAAAAAAAAAAAAGATAGACTAGTAATTTTGAATAGAAATGCAAAATTTTCTCAATAAAAACACTTGCAAACTGAATAAGAACACATGAAAAAGATTATCCACCATAATCACATTGGATTGTTCATTGCTGGCAGGACTGCAAACTGATATAGCCCTTATTGAAATCACTTTAGCAGTTCCTCAAAAAGCTGAAAATAAACTTACCATAAGATGAGCTACACCACTCTTGGGGATATACACAAAGGATTCTACAATGTACTCCAAAGATACTAGCTCATCCATGTTCACTGTTGCTCCTTTCCTAACAGCCAGAAACTGGAAACAGTCTAGATGACCATCACTAATGAATGGATAATTCAAATGTGGTAGAGTTTCATGATGGAATATTATATAGCAGTTAAGAAAAACGGAAATTACAGGCAACTGGATAGAACTAGAAACAATCATTCCAAGTGAGGTAACCAGGATGCAGAAAAAAACAAACACTGCATGTTTTCTCTGATATTTGTGTGTCAGTTTTTATGCTGTAGATGTGTGTTTCAATCTGAATAGCTAGTAAGGGATGGGGCGGGGGAGCTTCCACGGAGGGAGAAATACAGTATATGGTAACAAATACATGAAGTGGAAACTAGAATAGGATGTGGAGGGGAATGAGAGGACAGGCAAAGTAGGGAATGTGGTGAGGGGACCAACTAACGCTTAGGGCCTTCTGAAAAGCCATATAGAAGCCTACTACTGTAGAAGTTAATCTAAAATACATACATATATGAAATGAAGCTAAATGGACTCACCATACAATGTACACACACACACACACACACACACACACACACACACACACACACACACACCCTGCTACCAAACATCACAAGCTATTGGTTACTCTCCATAATCTGAGGGTAAGCTCCTAATCATTGAAGGGAAAACTTACTTATGGCATCGGAGAATTTGAGCTAGTGCCTAACTAGAAACTTTACCTATACTCACTAGTGCTTATGGTCCTGGAAGGTACTTTGTACATTACCAGAGTAATCATGAATTTGAGAGAAAAGTAATCATCAATTTCACCCAGCTATAAACCCTGCAACCTACACAGAGACCTGCTTGCAAAATATACCAGAGCAATAGAGGAACAAATGCTATGGGACTAATGAACCACATTCTGTTTGGATTTAAGGCCAGTCCATGAAATAAAAACCATGTATGTATATAACACTGCTAAAGAAGAACCTATGACTAGACAGGTCACAGGCCTAATACTATTATTCAATTAAAGGAAGATAATAACTAAAAGATTCCCAGTGTCAGACATATTGCGATACCCGTAGATTTGAGCACCACTCAACCGCCATCAGAGAAGCTTCTACTTGCAGTCAACGGTAAGGAACGGGATCTACAAGTGAACAAGGGGCAGAGGGAGAGACTTGGAAGCACTCAGACAAGATGGGATGTCTTTATCAGACCACAGGGATCCACCAGGAAGTGGAGACAGAGCAAGAGCAGAGCTGCTGGGTGACTCCACATGAATAATGTCTCCCACACAACAGGACTGGCACACATAAGATCACAGGAAGGTGACATCACCCTCAAGACTTGCACCTGCTGAAAGCAGACACAGTCCTGGCACTGAGAAGGAAAAGTGAGCACACGTCCCACTCTAGAGAAGAAGCTACGCAACTGGTACCCATTGGGAATAAGAAGAAGTGCTGTTCCAATGGCGTGACACTGGGTCTGTCAACCACACTCCAGGGCAGGTCCCATGCCCAGGAGTAGCTGACTGACACAAAATAGGCTCCCTGTATTTTCTGTGGTCTCTTCCTTTTGTTTTGGTATTCTTATGTCCTGTTGATCTTCTTTTTGTTAGTTTGGATTTTCTTTCCTGTTGTTTTCCTGGTTTTTGTTATTTTGGATTTCTTTGAGAAAAAGGACATGAAGTTGGGAGGGTAGAGAGGCTGTGATAACCAGGGAGGAATTAGGGAAGGAGAAGGAATATAATCAAAATATAGTTTATAAAGCCTTTTTAAAAATAAAATAAACTCAAACCAACTTTCATCCTAATACTTCCTTGTTTGTATTTTTAATCATATTATCTTGTATATTTTATAGGTAATTTATGTTAATATATAAATTATAATTTAAAAGTATGAGAGCAACAAAATATACCAGTACACAGTACAATTATAATAAATCCTCATGTAGAAGTTGATATATACTAACATATCAAAAAACTAACAGGGCAGGGGGATGGCCACACAGTTAAGAGCACTGGCTGCTCTGCCAGAGGACCAGAGTTCAAGTCCCAGCACCACATGGTGGCTCACAGCTGCTGTGAGAGGGTCTCTCTGTAGGTTGTGAATATGTGCTGTTACTAGTGGTTAATAAAGAAGCTGTTAAGGCCTGTGGCAACACAGGACATAGCCAGGTGGGAAATCCAAGAGAAACAGAGGGAGACGAAGGTTAGAGTCAGAGCAGATGCGAGCCTGCTGCCCAAAGAGCAACATGCCAGTAGACTGGTAACACCACGGCCATGTGGCAATACATAGATGAATAGAAATGGGTTAATTTAAGTTGTCAGAGCTAGCTAGCAATAAGCCTGAGCTATAGACCAAACAGTTTGTAATTAAAATTAAGCCTCTGAGTAATTATTGTTCAAAAGCGGCTGCAGGACTGGGGAACTGGGGCGGAACAGAAGAAATGTCCAGCTACACACAATTGTCTGTAACTCCAGTTCTAATATATACAATGTACTCCTCTGATGTCTCTGCAGTCTACACTTATATGGTGCACAGACATACATGCAGTCAAAGCACTCATATGGATAAAACAAAAAATGGGGGTAGAAGAGAACCTACAACTGCCAGCATAAAATAACAAGATGCCAAAAGCAATCTACAGATTCAATGCAATCCCCATCAAAATAGCAACACAATTCTTCACAGATCTGGAAAGAACAATACTCAACTTCATATGGAAAAACAAAAATCCCAGGATAGCCAAAAGAATCCTGTACAATAAAACAACGTCTGGAAGCATCACGATCCCTGACCTCAAGCTCTACTATAGAGGTAAGGAATAAAAACAGCTTGCTACTGGCATAAAAACCAACATGTGGACCAATGGAATTAAACTGAAGAGCCTGACATTAATCCACACACCTATGAACATATAATTTTTGACAAAGAAGCCAAAACTGTACAATGGAAAAAAGAAAGCATCTTCAACAAATGGTGCTGGCATAACTGGATGTCAACATGTAGAAGGCTGCAAATAGATCCATATCTATCACCATGCAGAAAACTTAAGTCTAAGTGGATCAAAGACCTCAACATAAGTTCAGTTACTCTAAATCTGATAGAAGAGAAAGTAGGAAGTACTCTTGAACGAATTGGCACAGGAGATCACTTCCTAAATATAACACCAGTAGCACAGACACTGAGAGAAACAATCAATCAATGGGACCTCTTGAAACTGAGAAGCTTTTTTAGAGCAAAGGACAAAGTCAACAAGACAAAGTGACAGCCTACAGAATGGGAAAAGATCTTCACCAACCCCACATCTGACAGAGGGCTGATATCCGGAATATATAAAGAACTCAAGAAATTAGACATCAAAATGCCCAACAGTCCAATTAAGAAATAGGCTATAGAGCTAAACAGAGAATTCTCAACAGAGGAAGCTCAAATGGCTGAAAGACATTTAAGGAATTGCTCAACATCCCTAATCATCAGGGAAATGCAAATCAAAGTGAATCTGAGATACCACTTTACACCTGTCAGAATGGCTAAGATCAAAAACACTGAAGACAGCTTATGCTGGAGAGGATGTGGAGCAAGGGGAACTCTCCTCCACTGTTGGAGGGAATGCAAGCTTGTACAGCCACTTTGGAAATCAATATGGTGCTTTCTTAGAAAATTGAAAAAATATTTAAATGTACCCTCTTCAAGGATGGGCCGTGGGATGACAAAGGGAATCTCCTGCAGAGGCTCCATGCACTTGTGACCAGCACTGATAATCTTTATTTGTGGCAAACAAAGGACAATTGTTCCTGGTGTGCTGGTCTGTCCATGGTACCAACTTCTTACTGTCCCAGGGATGTCACCAGATACAATTGTACTCGGGGAAGGCAGGCTATCATTTGGAATGAACACACAGCAAGACTGGACATCAAGCTAGAAAAGAAAAGCAGAATGAAAATATGCAGGTGAGATCAAACATACATTTGAACTAATAACTTCACAATAAATAATGAAGTTAAAACTGAGAGCATGCCCTGTGTGTGTCTTCATGAGTTATTTTACTTAAGAAATCCAAATAACAATTGAAAAAGTATTGTTTCAAGCTACAAACTTGATTAAAGCATCCAGTGACATGACATCAAAACTGCAGCTGCCCTTCACCACCTTTCAAGAATCATGACTGAGTTAGAAAATGTGCAGAGAAATGGAGAAAGATCGCCCTGCTTCTCCAGTTCATTAGATTTGGTTAGCAGCAGCCAGATAAGGCTGCAATTTTTTTTTTTTAATAATGCTATTTCTATGCCCATTCGGGACCCTGTATTTTAAAATTACAGACTAAAATAGATGAACATACACATAAAATACTCAGTTCACAGCTCTAAACAACCATTAAAAGAATGTGTCAGAAAGAAAGAAAGAAAGAAAGAAAGAAAGAAAGAAAGAAAGAAAGAAAGAAAGAAAGAAAGAAAGAAAGAAAGAAAGAAAGAAAGAAAGAAAACAAACAAAAAAAAAAGGCCGGGCGGTGGTGGCGCACGCCTTTAATCCCAGCACTCGGGAGGCAGAGCCAGGCGGATCTCTGTGAGTTCGAGGCCAGCCTGGGCTACCAAGTGAGTTCCAGGAAAGGCGCAAAGCTACACAAGAGAAACCCTGTCTCGAAAAAACAAAAAAAAAAAAAACAAAAAAAAAAAAAAAAGAATGTGTCTATGTAAGAAACTTTGTTTGTACACCCTATGAGGCAATGTGTGTGTGCGTGCACGCCATATGTATTACACATGGTAAAATGAAAAGTCTTAGAAATCAAAGCACTTTTTCTGATTTTAGCCTTCAAGTTATTAAGTAAATTGTGATTTTCCATAAAATGTTTACTTAACTCACCGGACTTACAGTACATTAAGACCAAATAAGTCCAAATGCAAAATTCAGTGATAACTGTTTGTTTGTTTGTTTGTTTGTTTGTTTGTTTTCTGAATTCAGAACCAGTAAAGATTAAGTTCTGTTAGTCTTAGCTGACTATTACAAAATAATATTTTGTATGTGGCTATAATATTGCCTCAAATTTTAGCATACTTGAGTTATTTTGTTAAGCAAAAATAAACTACAACTTGTTAGTTTCCTATAGAAATTATACAACAAAGATGTGATTTAAAGATGTGATTTGAAGGTAAGATGAAAACTGTATTGCTTATTAAGCCTTGGGATACTTCAGGTAATTGGGTTAGCAAGGATACTATATTTTATAAAATATAATAATAGGTATAGTAATATCCCTTCTTTCAAGGTAATATATTTCTAATGAGAGCATGGCATTCCACGTAGATTTCCATGACACAATAAATAATTCACTAACCTACAAATAAACAACCTGGTTTAGGTTGGCTTCATATTTCTGGAAATATGGCACATAATCTTTTGCATAAACAAATGTATATGATATATCAACTGACTTTTTCAATTGTCATTTGGATTTCTTAAAAAAAAAAAAAAATAACTCATGAAGACACACAGAGGGCCTGTGTGCCTTTTTTACTTCATTATGTATTATGAAAATATTAGTAAGTTTTAGAACCTTATCTTACAGCTCAGGAAATTTAAGCATGCAAGTGTAAAAGAGTTGATCAGCTCAAGATCACAATGTACTTCATTGAGAAATAAGTCAATCTGGGCCGTGGTGGCATATGCCTTTAATCCCAACACTAAGGAGGCAGAGGCAGGTGTGTCTCTGTGAGTTTCAGGCCAGCCTGGTCTACAGAGTGAGTTCCAGGACAGCCAGGGCTACACAGAGAAACCCTGTCTTGAAAAACCAAAGAGAGAGAGAGACAGAAAGAGAGAGAAAAAGAAGTAAGTCTAAATAGTCTTATATATAACACTAGTAAATTTTAAATAATTAACATAATGCATTGGTAATGTTTAATTGTACAGTTTAAAATGGCATAACCTAAGTGAGCATTCTTTCCTAACTCAGGTTAAAAAAACAAAATATAAATAAAGAATAACATTTCATATAGATATTGATGTCATGTTAAAAATGTTCTCAACAATTTGAGGCCATTCACTTAATGATATTAAAACATGTGACCACATACAGAAAGTCAGCATCAGAAATACAATTTTGGTTGCACTCTAATTTCCAAAATCATAAAGCATCCCACTCTACTAACTTAAGCATCAACTCTTTCCTAGCAGGGTGACAATAATAATGCATATATAACAATATAGTAAGAGCTAGGTAAACAGTCTAGAAGACAAGCTTTCTAAAGATGACACATGTGAGGAGGATTTCTTTGGTGATTAGAATCTAAACACACACAATGCGAGCACTCAAAATTATTATAGAGTGACATGTATTCTATACACCGAGGCTATCACATGAATCTTTTCACATTTTTAGAATAACTGTTAAAACTCGTGTCTAAACTGTGGTTTAATGTAAAATTCTGAGTGATTTATGTTACTGGGCATAAATGTGAGGCTGTAAATTCTGCATTAATGTAAAGGACCTGACAATCCAAGGGAAAGAAAATGAAGTAATCTGCCAGTAAGACATCCTGAGTCAGGGGTCAGATTTTGTTCATGGAAACCACCTGGTTGGGACCCTCTGCACCACACCACACACAAACGATCTTAAAAAAATATGCTCTTCATTAATGCGCTGCAGTGGCACTGAGTGTTGCTTCATTTCTCCATGGCAACAGCCTTTCTGTTTCAAGGATCTTGTTTCAGTTTTGGTAGCAGCATGCTCTTTTGCCAACACTGAACACATTCATGGGTGAAAGTAAGAGGTTATTACAAATTCTTGAAGTAGAACCACCTCTATTTAATTCCTACCGGGTCAGGGGCTATGCACTTAGGTAGGAGACACAGAGAGTAACCAACAAAGTGAAAAAGGTTTGGTATTCATAGTTTAACAAATGAAATTATTGCAGTGTATCCTTTTTCTTAAATTTCAAGTTTATGTGTGATTAAACAGATCTATGCCGTGGTGTTCTCTGGCTCTATATGGGAGATTTCAAAATTAGAAGCCTGTTCTTTCCCAAGGACAGACAGAGTGGGAGTAGATCCTGAGGTGAGGCGGGAAGGGGAGGTGGGGATAAACTGGGAGGAATAGAAGAAGGGAAAACTGTAATCAGGACATATTGCATGAGGAAAGAATCTATTTCCAGTGAAAGGAAAAAAACGATTTTTGTTATTTATGTGCGGTACAAATGTGCCAGCAAATCATTTACAGAGAACTATTTACACACTAATCTGAAAAATCGGAACTGGTCAGTGACCATCTTATAAAACACTTCATATGTAAATGCCTTCTAATGCTGTGCTAGGTGGTCTTTAAGTGAATGTCCTTTATTCTTTAAGGGACAATTTCAAGTTAAAGAAAAATGAACATTGTAAACTGCGCCATCCATGGTTTTTCATCTGTGCACTCTTGAATATCAACAATGATGTGAGCTGGAACTCAGGAACACAGAGACAAAGGAAATGGGCCTGACATGGAAAAGCTTACAATCAAGACTGAGGAAGCACAGTGGCCGAGAGCTTCATTAATATGTGAGACTCTCTAGTAGTGCAAAAAGAAACTACTTGACAATATTTCAGAGAATTTCTGGATATTACAAACTTTCAGCAGACTATGAACTCTAAGTCAGCACACACCATTTCATGTGTGCTACAGCACACAACACAGTGCCCAGCCTTTACTAGGTCCTGAACAAACAACTGTTAAATACGTAAAGGACGATTTTTGCCACCAGAGATTAATGTCATTTCATTTATGTTGTTCACTATTTTGTTCCACAGAAGAAATCTATTAGGGCAATCAATAAAATTCACTTATTGGTCAGACAAGTTTAAGCAGAGTTGAGGTATAGGTGATAAGCCATTTTCCTTAGGGGAAATATAAAATTGACAGAAAAATGTATGATACTGTCAACTAAACATTTGCCAAACAATTAAATCTATGAATAAACACTGTCTACTACTTGTGAGACTAAATATATTGGCCTTCAAAGACTTAAGAGAATGTACATGATGTACATACTTTAAAATGTTATTATTTACCTATATGTTTATGGGCTTTCAAAATTATCAGCCTTCTATTTGTGCTACAACAAAACAAATACACAAAACTGTAACCAAATTCATTTCTTGTTTAATGTTATTAGTCTGTTTCTTATTTGGGGTCTCTATTGATGTGATAAAACACCATGACCAAAAGCAACTTAGAGAGGAAAAGGTTCAGCTCAGCTCACAGGTCCCTGTCACAGAGCATCACGAACACAGTTTAGGGCTGGGACTCAAGGCAGGAACCTGGAGGCAGGAGCAGATGCAGAGGCCATGGAGAAGCTCTGTGCATGGCTTGCTCCTCATAGCTTGCTCAGCCTGCATTCTTATAGCTCCTATCCACAGTGAGGTAGGCCTTTCTACATTAATCATCAATCAAGAGAATGTTCCACAGACTAGCCCACAGGACAACCTGATAGGGGCATTTTCTCAAGTGAAGTTCCTTCTTCGTAAATGACTCTGGCTTGTGTCAAGATGACATAAAACCAGCCAGCACAATATGTCATGGGCATATTTTGGGTATGGAATCTAAAGATACCACAGTTTAAGTTTTAAATAAAAATAAAATCTCAAAGGGAAACATGGATTATCTTCCAGAATTTTCCCATTCAATTTTGATAGGAGGAGGGGCAATTCCTAGAGTTGAATTCAGGTTTATCCCTGCTAAAAAGCTACCATGCATATACAAAACTGTTAGTGTTAATGTTATAAAACATGCTTTCATAATTAATGTGATTGACTATTCATCTGCCTGTCCAAAAATGTCTACTCATAACTGATACTGAAGATAAGTCAGGAAGATCACCAGACATCAAAAAATATGATTATTTCATCACTGGCCACAATCTGGGTGAAATTCCCCAGGAGAAAATTCAATTAATTGAAGTGTAACCAGCTTATAATGCTTTACTTGAGACAGTATGATTGACAATCTCACCAAAATCACAAAAATAGTTCTCTATAAATGTCCAAGTACTACTGAGGAATCAGAGACTCAGAAAACAAATGAAACCCTGAAATGTTATAGGACACCAACCTGAACCTCAATATACATGAGCAGACCATGGGAATGTTGTCAGAAATATTATATCACAATTAAATATGCTACAATTTTATAACATTATGAGAAGAACCATAATATTTCTAATAGTTAAATTTACCTGTAGTGTGAGGCTCTTCACTGCATTCCATAATATTCCAATAAATTCTTTCATTCTTTCTTCAGGACTTCTACAACCTTCATGAATGTGCAGCATGGCCTTCACAGGAACTGATAGTGGTCGGGACTCTTAAGTATAAGAACAGCTTGTTAGTTAGTAAAATATATACACTATAATTTCACAAAGCTATACTGAAAGTATTCTAAGATGGTTTCTTTCTCTGCTTAAATTCATTGCAACTATCTGAGATCATATGTGCCACAACACTTTGTCCTCTAAAGTTACTGATATCAGCAGCAATTCAAGTCACCAATGGCTGTGGCTAACTTCTGGAGGGAAGGAAGGCGCTAATTGATTACACAGAAAGGCACCCCTTTATGAACACTTACTAAGCTGTAACTTTATTGATTTCTCAGCAAGCACAAAAGTAGTAAGCCAATAAAAATTCTGTGAAAGACTAATTCACCATGGTGGTGATATTTTATTTGTGCTGAAATGTGGTGATATTTTGTTTGTACGTTAAATAAAGTTTGCCGGGAGATCAGAGAAAATAGCAAGCAAATTTAGGTAAACACAAAAGTCAAGGAGTGGTAGCACACACATTTAATCTGATCAGTTAGCAGGCAGGGTCTCGGTGTGTTCAAGGCCACACTAGGGAACAGAGCCAAGCGTGGTGACATACACCTTTAATCTCAGTACCAACCATAGGGACCTGGAGGTCTGTACAGACAGGCAGTGACAAGGAAGTGAGGTAGTTGGGTTAAGATAGCCAATGAGAGGGCAGAACAACACGGCAATAACAGCCTGGGTAGACAGGAAGTCAAGGCATTTGGAAGTTACACAGCTGGTGAGGTAACGTGGGCTGGTGGCTATTCCTATTTCCCTGATCTCTAAGGCTTTCACTACTATATTTGGCTTCATGTTTTTTATTTAATAAGACCATTTAGAAATTCGTCTACACACCATCATAAAGTGATAGAAAATGGGTCTTCTCATAAATGAATATTTCTGATGACAAAGACTCATAGAATTTCTCAACTACAAAGGAGTTCATGGTGACAAAAATTAATCCAAGTATACAGAAAGCTATGGTTATCATAAAATAAAAATGATATTCCACTGTTAATGAAATTTTGTTCATCAAGAACTACAGGCCTTCAAATTTGTTTACAATTTCAAGAATAACTTTAAGCTATTTTAAATTTCTAACAACATGCAAATTATGTATTTTTAACTTAGTAGATTCATATGAAAATTAAACTGAAAATGTTACTACAAATAGGTAATTTATATAAAAAAGAAAATAGAAGAGGGAGAAGAAAGAAGAAGAAGAAGAAAAGGAAGAAAAGGTGATAGGGAAGGACAGAAAATGCTGAACAATTACTACCTTCTGTAAAAAGTATAAGTCAGCTAGTTGAAGATGAGGTACAATTCAAGGCACTGACAAAAACATATTTTGATATATTCCAAAATAGAAATAAACTAAAGATTTGTGATATAATCCAAAGATATTTTAAACCAGTGCATAAATTTTAGTGAGAACTTGTTTATTAAATAAACAAAAATCAACAGGAAACTGAACAATAAACCATGGCATAAATACCTGTGAAGGGTCAGTCAGAAAATGGTAAATAAAGTGAACACGGTAGATCTACTGTGTACATTTGGATATAAATTGCTTTATAACAATTACCTATCTTGATTTACTTAACAGAAATTAGCTTTATACTCATTGGGACCTCTTTGCATAAGAAAATGGCAAAATAAACATATTTTAAATTTCTATCAATTTAATTAAAATCTTTTTGGAAATATGAATATAAAAGATTTTCACAGAGGTTTATGATAACTTTTTAAACTACTGAAAAATATTATAGCCAAGTAATGACTTTTATAACTTGGAATAAATCCATTTAGAGAGTAGTAATATTATCAATGCAACTACCCCTTAACAATGAAATGGGGCCACATCCCAAGACAGTTGTGTGCTTTACTGTAAATACAGTGTTCTCCCACACAATGATCTGATAAGGAAGCTGGTGTGAGGAAGTAATGTAGATACAGTACTCATGTATGAAGTCCTCAAATGATACAATTTTTAAAAATCGCAGTCCTTAATCTGATTGTAGCCTAAAGGAATTGTGCAAGTAAGAAAAATATAGAAGAATTGCTCAAGGGTCTTATTAGATAAAAATCCGAAGCCAGATATAGGAATGAAAAACTGAGAGATCAGGGAAATAGGAAAAGTCACAAGCCAACCTCACCTCACTGACACCTCAGTCTCCAAAGAGAGCTACTTCCTGTCTACCCACACATTTATGACTTTTTGTTCTGCTCTCTCATTGGCTCTGTCAGCACAGCTACACCACTTTCAATTCCTGCCCAGCTCTGTCACTTCCTGTCTATCTGTACAAACTCCAGACCACTATGGTTGGTGTTGGGATTAAAGGCGTATTTCACCATGCCTGGCTCTGTTCCCCAGTGTGGCCTTGATCTCACAGAGATCCAGACAGATCCCTGCCTTCCAAGTGATAGGATTAAAGGCATGTGCTACCATTGCCTGAACTGCTATGTGTACTTATATTGGCTGACTTTTTCCTCTGATTCTCAGATAAATTTTATTGGGGATCACAGTATATTGGGGGGGGTCCACAATACATCACTACATTTTCCCTTTTTGGTCTAAAATAAAAAACCTATAGATAATATATGAAAAACTATTTACAATAAGTACAATAACTATATACAATATATAAAAGCAATAAATACATCAACAATGTCTAGTCCATTTGCATTTGACAAATTCAGAGAACATATTCCATTATTATTGTTATTGGTCATAGTCAATATCTTTCTAAAGAAAAAGGAGGATAGGATATAGATATGATAGGATAAAAGGATAGATTAGGGAATCTACTTTTAAAGAGTAACAACTTACTGAAATGTTTTACATTGCTATGGATTGTAGTTTATTGATACAAATTTAAAGTTAATTTTGTTATACTGTACATATATTTCTACTCTCGTTTAAAGTATTTTGTTTGTGCAACTCATCTGAAATTGTAGTGTATAGTTGAGAAATACAGATTAATAATTAGTCATCTATGACAATCAAACTTATAGTCATGTTAGTTAAGTTTTCTAGATATATTTCAATTAGGTAGGTAATCTACAAACACATCAAAGACTTACAGAATATAGCATTTAAAAATGTTGTAAAATTTAGACATTCCTAGATGATAAGACAGGTTTGCTCTTGGCAGCACCGATTTACTTCAAAGACAAAGATGGACATCAAAGACACTCCATCTGGAGTTTACCTTCTTGGCAAAACTGGCAATTTGGGCAAGAAACTGTTCTTGCCTGGACTGCCTGACAAAATGTTTTATCAACTGAACATACAGGACCCATGGGAAGGTAACCACTGAACTTTGCAAGGTGAAATGGTTCTTCAGGTTCCTGCTTCACAGAGGAAACTACCAGACATTCTGCCGGACACAGAGAGAAGCAACTAAAAAACTCTAGGCCTATTGGCTGAAGATGGATGACCCAACCTTGCAGAGAAACTTTGGAGGACTGTCCAGGTAGGCAGCTATCTCTGTCATTTTCAGAATTTTGGAAGTTGCTTATAATGTATTTCCTGTTTACTTAGGTAATATTTCCTTCTGGGGTCCTTGATGTAGTTAAAGACTAGATAGTTATAATTGTCCTTGGTTATGATAAAAGATAAATTAGATATGAAACTGTAGAATCACAAATATGGAATAGAATGTTTTCTTTAATTTTGACAAATACAAAGAGTAGATATTATAACTGTGATTCTTGCTTGATAACAGTTTGTTATATGTAATTTTATTATGTTAAAGTTAAAACTTTCCTTTTTGATTAGCCAGAAGAGGGGAAGTGCTGTGAGATGTTGTTCTGTTTGCTGTGAATATGTGTTGCTCTTATTAGTTGATATATAAAACACTGATTGACCAGTAGCCAGGATGGAAGTACAGGCGGGGGGAGCAGATAAGAATTCTAGGAAGAGGAAGGACTGAGTCAGGAGTCACCAGCCAGAAACAGAGGAAGCCAAATGTCAAGGCAGAACTGAGAAAAGGTACCAAGCCACATGGCTGAACACAGATAAGAATTATGGGTTAATTTAAGCGTAAGAGATAGTCATTAATAAGCCTGAGCTAATGGCCAAGCAGTTATAATTAATATAAGCTTCTGAGTGATTATTTTATAAGCGGACCATGGGACTGCAGGGGCCTGGTGGGACCGGAGAAACTTTCTGACTACAGAAAAACCATAATTAACATTTATCATTAAATAACAATGTGGCAATTAGAAATACAAATGTACACTATTTTCAATCTACCATATTTTCTAACAATTAACAGCTCACTTTTGTGTATCGTGTTTGTCAGGAACTAAGATGACAATTCAGTATGTTTTTTAGGCAGGATAAATATTCTACATAAACCTTTGCTAATACAGAATTACACTCACTACTGAAACCTCTACAGCACCTACTTACTACACATACAAACAATCAACCATTAAACCCATTAACAGCCCAGAAAGAATACATTATTATCCAGATGCAACAAGACTGCTATATAAGACAACCAATCACAAGGAAGTTAATTAACTTACCCCAAGTCCCTAGACAGGCAGTGGCAACAGAAATACTGGACTCTACACACAAAGCCCTCAGAGTCTATTCTTTCAACTGCTACATTCATTTCCTGTCGTTCAAATACTGCACTATGACATGTTATTTAACCAAATGCATAGAGGATGTGTCATATTTCTATCATACTACAAATAATTCTTAAAGGGAGTTACTTTTTATTACTGGGGTGTATTAAAGTTACATTTACCACAGTGTAATTTTAAACATTTATTTTCTGTTTTAGCAATGAATAAGGTTAATAGTGAGACATAAATTTTATTAGCTCAAAAATAACATAAATAATTATTTTGGGGGATGTATTATCACTATTGACTACCTTATTTATTTATTTATTTATTTATTTATTTATTTATTTATTTATTTATTTATTTGCGTGCTGTAGAAAAAGTATTATGCTGGCAACCAATTTAACTTAGTGTTTCAACTGTAGCACTTATCAGATGATCAGGAAAAGCTAAGTGTCAGCTTTGAACTCATCAAAAAAAAAAAGCTAATAATGTTTATATCTCTTATAAAAATACTGTTCATTTGAAATGTCATGATGCATATAAATCAATCATTGAGGTTATTGAATCTCTTGATGTGAATAGGTATTGTCCCCATAGACTCATGTGTTTGAATGCTTGACCCATAGGGAATGACACTATTAGGAGGTGTGGCCTTGTTGGAGCAATTGTGTCACTGTGGGGGCAGGATTTTGAGATCTCATAGGTGGTTATTCAATTTAAACTAACTTATTTAATCAGATATACCTTGCCAAAAAGGATCCTCCAAAAAGTTAGGGTTGGGGAAAGGTTTTTGTTTCTGACTTTCAGGAGAATGAAGGCTAAGGAATCTGAACAACACTGGACAAATGAGACATCTGAAGAAAAAAGACAAATCATCCAGAAAAAATGTCCCAAGAAAAAGAGTAAATTGGCCTATTTGTATATCACATATCTAACAGGATAAAATTTCATAAATCTTCCTAAATGTTTGTTTCTGGTGTTCTCTATAGATACATGATGCAAATGGTCTTTAAGTAGTCCCAGTTCAATTAAAAATTAAAGCTGGCTTTGGAGTTAGAGTACGACTCTCTCCTTTTCTACCCAAGCATGTTTGTTAAAAGGAAAACATAAAATCTCTGCATCATGTCTGAAGAGCCAACTGATCTGGGACAAAAAGGAAAAACAAAATTAAGGGTCTATTCTATTGCCACTAATCTTATAATTCTTTGGTTTTATTTTAACTCTTAAAAACTTTTCTGGGGGCTGGAGAGATGGCTCAGCGGTTAAGAGTACCGACTGCTCTTACAGAGGTCCTGAGTTCAATTCCCAGCAACCACATGGTGGCTCACAACCATCTGTAATGAGATCTGGCGCCCTCTTCTCTATACATAATGAATAAATAAATCTTAAAAAAAAAAAAAAGCCGGGCGGTGATGGCGCAGGCCTTTAATCCCAGCACTCGGGAGGCAGAGCCAGGCGGATTTCTGTGAGTTCGAGGCCAGCCTGGGGTACCAAGTGAGTCCCAGGAAAGGCGCAAAGCTACACAGAGAAACCCTGTCTCGGGGGGGGGGGGCGTGGGGGCGCTTTTCTTAAGGTATCAATTTCATATCAAAATTTATAAGATTAATATATTAATATTTTAAATTTTTGTCATGATATTAATGGTCATATAGAGTACTAACTAATTCTAGAAAAAAGGCTTCATCTAGCTTCCTGTACATGATTCAGGTTTGAGTCTCTATCAGTTTTCTGTAGTGAATCATCACCATGCCTAACAGTGACTTTGAAGTCTCCAAAAAGATAATGGGGCCCCACATTGAAGATTCCATAAAGACAATGATAATACCACTAAGCTGACAAACATCACCCAAAGATCAATTTTGGACTACAAACTGCTCAGGACAATTTCAAGATGGCTATCTGGGATGATACAGCCTCACAGATAACTTGAGCAAGGGCTTCAGACAAGCCCTGCAGTTTCCCATTATGCAGAGACTAGACAACAAATAATGATACAGCTACCTCTCCCAGGACTCGACAACCCAAAATTTTTCTTTTCAGAATACCCTAAAGATTCCTTAGCCCCTAGAGAGCAGGAAGTAATTTTAAGAACACGACGCCGACATTCCCAAGAGGTGGGGTGGGTGGTTTTTGGTCGTTCAATGGGTTATGGATAATTGTCATTATTTAGGATAGTTGGTTACAAGTTTTTATTGTTAATTGTCACGAAAAATGCTAGACAAAGAAAATTAAATATAGAGTTCTTGTTTGAAAAAAAAAGAAAGGGAAAGAAAAAAAGAGGAGATAGATAGATAGATAGATAGATAGATAGATAGATAGATAGATAGATAGATAGATAAAGATACAAGGTAGATTATTGAATCTACTCAGAAAAAAACGAGGATATAGATATAAGATAACAGGTAGATTACTGAATCTACTCTGAAAAAAAAAATGATGGATAAAGGGTAGATTATTGAATCAACTCTAAAGAGAAAAAGGAGAGAATATGGATATGATAAGATTAAAAGGTAGATTATTGAATCTACTTTTAGAAAGCAACTATTAGTTTTAAAGGTTTTACATTGGTTTGGACTATTGTATATTGTATGCAAATTATGTATATTGATACAAATTTGAGATTAATTTTGTTAGAAAGTATTGCACATATATTTCTAATCTTGTTCAAGGTATTGTGCCTAAACAGTTCATTTAACAATGTAATGCAAATTCCTAGTCCTTGAATGTTATTATTACCAACTAATTAGGATATTAAAAAATGAAAGTTAGTAGTTATTATAATCTAACTTGTAGTCAGATTAGGTACATTTTCAAGATCAAACAGATATATTTTAGGTCATCTTCAAACACTTCAGAGATCTATACAATATGGCATTTAAGATGTTTTAATAACATAGGTTCTTTTTTGTTGTTGTTGTTGTTGACAATGAGACATGTCTGCTCGAGGCAGCACCAATATATTTCAGAGAAGATAATGGGCATTGAAGAAACTCCATATGGAGTTTACTTTCTTTGTAGCAAAAGGTAGCCACCGGCCAGACAGTGCCCATGACTCAACTGCTGACAGTATGCTGTCCAAAATGAACAAACAGGACACAAAAGAAAGGACTGCTGCACCTTACCAAGACAAGGTAGGACAGACCTTCAGAAAAATCCTGCTTTACCGATGAATCTGGAAGATATGCTAGACCTGTAGGTCAAAGATGGATGCCCTGACGTTGCACAGACACCTCAGGTGACTCTCTAGGCAGCCAACTGTTTCTGTCATTCCTCACATTTTTTGAAAGTCGCTTGTTTGCACTTCCTATTTAACTAGGTAATATTACTTCATTCTCAGATCTCTGAGGGAGTTGAAGACTAGTTATAGTTATAGTTTTGCTTGTTAACAAATTCAGAAAAGAAATTCACTAAAGATGTATAAAGCGTGTAAGTTTGAAAGACATCAAAAGATAGTTTTTGGTTGGTAATACAAGTAAGGACAGAGAGTGAATTAGGTACAACATTTTGGACTAATCAAAATAAGATAAATACTGGAGTGTTTTCTCTTAATCTGTCAAATGTTAATGGACAGATTGCTAATGTAATTCTTGGCAATATATACTGTATATACTTAATGTATGTAGTTTTTTATTAGGTATAACCTTTTATTATTTTAGACAAAAAGGGGGAAATGTGGGGATATATTGTGTACCCTAATAAACTTGCCTGAGGATTAGACACAGAGGTCAGGCAGTGGTGGCACACACCTTTAATCCCAGCACTTGAGATCTCATGCCTTTGCTTGGGAAGCACACACACCTTTAATCCCAGGAAGTAATGTGGCAGGGCACTGAAAGGAATATAAGGCATGAGGAAACAAGAATTTACTCTCTTGAGGCTGGGGATTTAGTAGAGGTAAGAAGTAGTGGCTGGCTGCCCTGCTTCTCTGATCTTTCAGCTTTCAACCTGATATCTGGCTCTGGGCTTTTTATTAAAAGACCATCTAAGATTCGAACAACACAATGGTTTCCTAAAATTATATTTAGTCTTTTATAAACTTGCAGAATTTGGACCTAAGTATACATAACATAGAATTGTTCATGATATAATACTATTGGAATATTTGTCTATCCACAGTGACAGCTGAGCACAGCAATATGGTATAGCAATAAATGGCAGTGGTTAAATGTTAAAATCTGGATTGTGTCCCCAAGTATTCTTATGCTTCCAGTACAAAATAATCTTTATATATGAATTACTTGCAGTTATATCAAAATGAAAAAGATTATTTCAGAATGAAAATGTTAGGCAGGGCTGAGAAAGCACTCAGCTGATACAGTACTTCCTATTCAACCATGGGGCTTGAGTCAGATTCCCAGAACTCATTTTACAAAGTCAGGAGTGAGAGTCTATGCTTCCCATCCCAGCATGGGGCAGCAGTGATGGGGACTCCTGAGGCTCAACGGCCAGCCACCCTAGCCTAATTGGGGAGTTCCAGATCAGTGAGACATGTCCAAAATGGGTGTCCAAAGAGGGATTCAAATTGGGTAGGTAGGGAAAAGAGGAGTGGATCTGGAAAGAGTGGATAAGATTATTTAAAACATACTGTATGGAATTCTCAAAGAAGTAATGTAATATAAAGGCAGAAGTGATGTTATTCTATCCATAATGTCAAAAAATTGAAATTTGTTTTTAAAAACTTCAAACTTACAGAACAACAACAAAGATAAACAAACGAAAAAGATGCCTAGGTCATGAGGGGTGACAAGCAAGCCAGGGCTGGCATATGTACACGCAAGTGAAGAAACACATGCATCCATTCACCTACACAGAAACACTGTCATGAAACTCAGTCAGCAACTCAAACAGCAATCTTTAAATAAAACTTCTAACATACTAAAACCCAAAGTTCTAATAATTTGATATTTACACACCAAGAAAAATATTTAAAAGTCCTTGTTTCCCATAATTAAACCACTAGGTATCCATAACATCAGGAAACATTGTATGCAGTAAAAACACTGTACCTCACCACACAGTTTTGAATATGAGTCAAGTTATCTCAGCAGCTTTCCTTGGTGTTGTGTTGCACAGTGGCAAATGTAATACAAAGCATGCATGTTGCATGTTCAGACTGAGGCGGCAGGAAAGCTACACGGTGTGACACAGACAAGCACTGTAGAAACACATCAGATTTACTGCAGGTTTGTATGTGAATTAACTTTGGTCAATACATGCTCAGGAACATGGTACTTGTGTCAATTTTTTTCATGGCATCCTACATTCAATTAAGAAAATGAGACTCTGGGCTGGAGAGATAGCTCAGAGGTTAAGAGCACTGCTTGTTCTTCCAAAGGTCCTGAGTTCAATTCCCAGCAACCACATGGTGGCTCACAACCATCTGTAATGCCCTCCATCTGGTGCCCTCTCCTGGCCTGCAGGGTTATGTGCAGGCAGAACACTGTATACATAATGAATAAATAAATCTTTAAAAAAAAAAAAAAGAAAGAAAATGAGACTCTAAAGAACGAAGCAGATAACTGACAGCAGAGAATATGGCAAGACTGAAGGGATGGAGGAGGGTACCACTGAGAATCATTAGGACTTCCTGGAAATGCTAACACTGAGGTGAGACAGCCACAGCCAGTGCTGCAGCATGGAGACAGAAGGATGAACCAGCATCAGAACTAGAGACAGAATGGAAAGGACCAAGAGGCAGGAATCTTGATTTCAGCCACAAACATGTCACATAGCAGGAGAAGGAGAGGTATAGAGATAAACATATTTAAGAAAGCATAGGTCAAAACACATTCTAGACTTAAGGAACGTTCAAGATACTTAAGCAGAAAGCTGGTGGAAAATAGATATATGACAGCCTTCATAAAGAAGAAAACTACTGTTGCTACAAACCGGTTGAGATAACAAATAAATATAAAGCTGAACGGAGAGCATTAATGTAAACTAAGTGTTCTACATACATGCACTAATATAATGGATGATGTTTTAATATTAGTGTTGATGCCCTTATTCCACAGCATGTATGACAGTCAGGGGCAAGGACTGAGCACAGATCATCAGGCCTGACAGCTAGTGTTCTACTTGATAACCATGGAATGGACTTAAAGGAATTTGCACATACTCCCCCAAGGTCTTCAAGGGAGTGACTGTGAGATAAAATAAGCTCTACTATGCTTCAAGTCTACACTTTCTTTTTAATACCTAACACACACACACACACACACACACACACACACACACACACACACACACACAAAATGTGATCTTTACCTGCTGCTGTGTGTATACAATTTTAAAGAGCTTCCACATATCTTTGTTGGGCACATAGCATATTATTAGGAATAACATTAATACTGTTTTATAACTGAAGTAAATCAGAGTATGTGATTAGTTTGAGATGAATTCAGGTTAGTGTCAAAACTACTGTTTTTAATCCTTTATGGATTATCTCACAGATCTTATTTATTTCTGATCTGTATTTTACAATGATCAATATTTTTGGTAACTTCACTTGGCAATACACATCTAAATAATTAAAAGAGAAAATGACCTTTACAATTCCTTTTTAATTTCTAATGGCAAGATGGTATTTTAAGCTTCAAGCAATTTATGACAAACTGCAATAATGCCTGAAAATTTTCATCAGAACACAAACTCCATTAGATGTTTCACTCTTGAAAGCCCCTTGGGAAATAATGGTTTTTGGATTCTGCTAGTCAGCGTGACATGGCATGCAAAATTGCATCTCATGCTGAGCCAACCAGGAAAATATATGTCATCACTATGTTGACATCCAGAATTTCATCTGGAAACTATAATCTCGTTCTGACTGCTAAAAGGGAGTGAAAAGACTGCATTAAAAAAGAATTTGAATTTTTGCTGAATTCTTGCCAATTCATATAAAAACTAGAATAACTGACTTATTCCAAAGAACTTCACATTCGAGACACTTGCAATGTACTTATCAACACCACAACATGTTTTCAAAGAACTTCATAGTTAACTGACATTATAGTTCAAATCACTTTTATAATGACTCAAGTTCATGGATTTCTAGGAAAAAAATTACAACGAAACAGATAAAGCTGAGAAATAAATTACAAATTATATAAACAAGAACTGGGCTGTTCAAAATTATATACATCCTAATTCCTGTCCCCTGATTGAATAAACTCTACGCTAAAAATCAAAATAGTAAGGCAGACTTTCAAAGCCTGTGATCCCAGCACTAGAAAGCCTAGAGGCCAAGACTGCAAGACCACAAATTCCAGGCCAGGGTGAGCTACAGAGCAAGACCTCCATCTCAAAAAGTCATGGTCTGGAGCTACAGCTCTGCTATAGGGCACTTGGTTAGCATGCTTAAGCCCTGGCTTTGATCCTCAGTGGGGGACTTCTCAAGTTCCTAGTCTGGCTTAAGTAGAACATGCCTATTTTAGATTTTATCCTCAATCTCTAATAGACATGTGTACAGTACCCACATTATTCAATTCTTCTCAGAACAGGATGTGACTGCAGCATATGTTATCTGCTCATTTTTAATTATGCTATACTTAATTATAAAATAAAACATTAATAGAAACAAACTATAATTGCTCACAGAAATTACACTTATGAGCCATATTTCTGCTGTCTTTTTATTCTCTGGTATTGTATGTCATGATATTTGGATACATAACTGTGATAACAGTGGACCAATCATAACAACTAATCTTCTTGTACATAACAATTATGCAAGAATGGACACACGATCCAGGACAAGTCAGGCAAATCCTCCCTAGGCATGCTTCCAATGGACACTAAACAAGATCTGTTTGTCTTTAATTATGAAGCATTAGGCTTGTGAACTAAAGGTTATCATAGCCATGTTATCATACTGCTACAGCCAAGAAACTTATGATCAGTAAGAGAAAATCAGGCCATGAAAAGACAAAGTCCTGACGGTGCAGTCTCTAGCACTACTTTGTGCCCAAGATCTGGATTTCCTGCTGATCATTTGAGTTATGGAAATCAATAAACACCCTTCTTCCTTTTGATTTTGTTTCTTTTTCTTGTGAGTAATCCTTCTAATTTTAAATTCTTTATTCTCAATAATGATTTATTAACCAGTAGACAATATGCTATAGATATACATTCCCCATCTAGCCTTTCATTATCCAGCTTACACAGATCTCCAGATGCCCGTACAACTCGGGGCGTGTCTCCTAGCCTTCCTTCCTAAGGAACTAGTCACCCTATGCAATCCTATTTAATCTGGATCTCAGACCGCCTGTTTCAACATCCACTAGTCATGATCTTCCTCATTCTGCCTAAGCCCACAAATTTAGAGGTGCTATTGACTTTTTACAGTCCTCTGATACTTTCTTTACCCAGTCAATATTCTTCACAGATTAACTTGGCTCCATGGAACATGCAAAATGTGCTTTTGACAATACGGGATTCTTTTATCTTTGTTGCATGTAGTTTCAAAAAAAAGCTGTAGAATATTCTAGAAGTGTAACAGAGCCAGATTAGAGGATACCCCTTTCTCTGGAGCACTGAAGTAGATGGTAGTGTTAGAACAGTGTTAAATCACTGCAATGTCATAGCTATTAGATTACTATAAGGCTGAGGATTCCAGAATCTAAGACCTGTTTCAGAGCTATAACACTAGAAGGCCCTGCCTGCTGTTTGTCTCCTGCAACTGTTTACTGGAACTAGAATCCAGAGATTGTAATGACTCCCCTGTACCAGAGACATTGGTGGTAAAGCCAATAGCAATATGCCCCACATGAATGCTAAAACCATAATTCTGGGTTCTAAAGACTGAAAGAATATACCCTGGCTCGTGGGGTTAAAACACAGCCTGTAGGTCTTCAACCAGTCTTGGGCTCTCAGGATTTACCAACTTATCCACACATACCAATTAGAGCACAGTCAAAAAAAAAAAAAAAAAAAAAAAAAAAGGAGAAGGAGAGGAAGAGAGGAGGAGAAGGAAAAGGAAAGGAGAAGAGTAATATCTTAAGTTAGGGAAGGACTGATGAGACTGTGCTCTGTTGTAGTTCACATTCAATATAGGATCTGCCACTGCTTTAATTAGCAAGTCATGTCAGTTCCAATGAGGCAACACTGATGAGGAACCAGATCTCCTCGACAGGTCTCCTGCCCTCTTGGACCCTGGTTCTTGAGAAAATGTATGTTTGTGTTGTTTCTTGCCGCCTATACTTGACCTTTAACTCACTGCATACAAGTTAATGACCAATGAGTAGACGGCCTAGTCACTGGACCTTATTAATTAGGAAGAAGCTTATTCTACATAACTCTAAAAATCCAGGTAATATTTTAAAAATAGAAGTTTCCTTTAAAATAGGTATATAAAATACAAAAACTATAAACAGAACTATTATCGAGCAAATTATTGAAGCATCTATGCATATTTTACCTAAATATGAGAAAGATATGCAGTTTGTTGATATTAAATAAAATATACTGACATTAGAGCCATTCCTATGTCAGAAAGCCAAAGATAAAAAGGTATTAAGTCACAAGGCTGTCAAGATGGCTAGAGAGTTAATGTACTTGCAATTACCACCTACCTCCCAGTAAATAATAAATATATAAATGTAAAGAAAAAAAAGGGAGTATCTTTAAAAATGCTTTTAAAACAAAGTTAGGCCAGTGAGATAGGTTAGCAGGTAAAAACACTTGCCATCGAGCCTAAAGACTTGAGTCCAATACCCTGGGATACACACAACAGAACAAAAGCAACTCCCCAAAGTTGTCCTCTGACAGCCACACACATGCTGTGGAAGTGCCACGCTTTCCCCCCCACACACACATGCAGAATTAACAAATAAACGTAAGAGACCCAGAACGCAAGTAAATGGTGCATGAGCACTGCAATCCTCTTGTAACTGCAGCCTCTAAAGGTAGAGACAGGATCTCCAAAGCCAACTGCCTAAGGAGACTAGTGCCCTTAAAAATGATTGTCAGTATGTGGCGGGAGCAATGAACATTCAAAAGAAGGAAATGGCAGGCACCCTTCAGTTCTTCATTCTTTTTATCTCAGATAATTAAAATTTGTTTTACTGGTGATGGCTAAGCAGCTTTACAAATTTTATTAACTATCTTTAACTATAGTGTCTCAATATGTATGCACACCTTTAAAAGATTCCTGTGGTGCCACAGAGATATCTTAGTAGTTAATAGCAGGTGCAGTTTTCACTAAAGTTTTCACTGAGTTCTATTCCCAGGAGCCATACTGGGTAGCTTACAACTGCTTGGAACTCCAACTCTTTGAGGAGAGCTGGATGCCTAGAGGGGTACCTACATCCATGTGCACATATTATCCTGCTATAGAATATTCCTTTTCATTGTGTGAAGATGTATCACTGTGAGTAGTTTAACAAAGAACTGAATGGCCATTAGCTAGGCAGAAGGGGTAGGTAGGACTCCTACTTCAATGCTCCAGGTAATATTATATCCTTCTCAGGTCTCCAGTGGAGGTGAAGACAAGATAGTTATAGTTACATGTTTCTTTGTTACCAAATTAAAAAAAAAAAAAAACACTCACAAAGAAGGATAAAATACATAAGATTGAGAGACATAAAAGTTGAAATTGTTTATCTTAAAAATATTCTAGGGTCTAAAAAGATAGTTTTAAGATGGTAATACAAGTTGTAATAAAAAAGGGTTGAGGTATAAAACTTTAAATTCATCAATATAAGATAAGTAATAGAGTATTTTCTCCAAATATGCCACATACAAATGGATTGGACATTATGAATGTAATTTTTACCTGATAATTGCTCTTATTGCTTATAATTTTATTATATTAGAATTCCAACCTTTCCTTTTGATTTAGACAAACAGGGGGAAATGTTGTGGAATATCCCTTTACACTGTGTGAAGGTGTGTCACTGTAATTGGTTTAACAAAGAGCTGAATGGCCATGAGCTAGGCAGGACTTCTACGGACAGAGAACTCTGGGAAGAAGAAAGGAGGAGTCACCAGCCAGACACAGAACAACCAGAGTGGGCACAATCAGGACAAGGTAACAAGCGCACAGAAGAACATAGTTTAAAAATATGAGTTAATTTAAGTTATAAGAGCTATTTAGAAACAAGCGTAGGCTAAGGCCAAGTTTTCATAATTAATAATAAGTCTCTGTGTCATTTTTTTGTGAGTTGGCAGCCCAAAAAGAAAAGTCTGGTTACATTATCCCCCACACAAATATAAACATAATGAAAAAAATAAAACCTTAAAAGAGAGACATGGGAAAGAAACATACACAAATAAAAAGCCTAAAGATAAAATTAATTTGTTTTAAAAAAGGGCAGCCCTTTGCCGTTGGATTGAAATATACATCTTGTATTTGGAAGATGGAAATTCCTTAGCTTGGTTTCAACAAAATGTTCCAAAATGTAATTAATTAAACTAAAAAAAGTATCCTGAGAACATTCTATTATACTCCTAGGGCAGTACTTCACTAGGGTATATTTGACTCAGAAATAAAAATAATTTTCTTATAATTTACAAATGGAGACAATCACATTGATAAACCTAGTTTTGACGGAGTTTTCCACTGCCTTCCCCAATATTTCCCAGTTGTTTTAGTACTAACTATGTGGTGTCAGGTATCATTTCTGTACAGCACACTGTCACCACGCCCAAGAGTGACCACTTCAATGTTTAGCTGGGCGCATTAACTGTGGACACTCCCTCTTAGACGGAGGCAGCAAGGAGAGTCATGGGATCTCATCTGAGTATCCATCCCGTCATCTCAACAACTGGATGCAATTCTGCCCCAATTACAGGGGGCGTCGGAGTCTCTGGGGTGAATCAGAGATTCCAGGAGGGGCAAGAGCAAGACTGGGGCTCCACCTCTGCAACCATACGGGAGTCATCGTCTTCCATGATGGGGGCAACTCTGCAGTGAAGCTGCTTTGGGTCACCATGCTCAGTAAGAAAGCCGAACAAACTCACTGGTTCTTCAGAGCGAATTTTGGATAAATGGAAGTTTGGATCATCATTATAATCTACAGGCGAACAGGGTCTCTGTCTATACCCCAAAGGAGAAAATTCTTGAAACACAATCTTTTTCTAATGTAAGGCAGAAAACACTTTTCCACTACATTTTATCTCAGAGAATAAATTCAACAATACATTACACATTAATGTCCATCTTCAATTCTTTAACATTTTCAAATGAAATTAAATACATAATTAATTACAAAAGAATAGAACTTTAAGCTAAACTGCATGATTAAAGCAAGTAACTAAAATACATAAATTCACAAAAATGTAGTTTTTAATGCTTAATACTAATTCCATACTATAATTAGGAACATATCTGTTCAAATTCAAACTTAACCAAATTAAGGATGGCCTGAGAACTTTGAGACGAGTTGTTGTTGATGGATACTGATTGGAGTGGTGTTACTCATTTTGCTTTTAATCAAGTTATTAAAATTAGATATTAAAAAAACAATGTCATAGAATCAACATTAACAGAAATTGGCAGTCTTCCCACTAAAAACTGTCCTTAAAAAAGTGTATTGCCTATGACTAGAATGATTCCTTTATTATTTAAATAAAGTATAGACTTTAGAATGGCATGTTAAACTAATAAAAAAAGGAACAAAAGAAGGGAAGATGCCACATTGTATCACCATAGAAGAACTCTATGTAGGTAAAAAGTAAAGGGCTTATACCTTCCTAAGTTATTCTCACCACCTCTATAATAATTTGAGAAAACCAATATTTAGGACACATAAGTATTTGTTTGTAGATTGAATAGTATAGGTAAATGGATGACACATATTCTTTTATCCCTATCTCAATGAAAATCTCATTTTTCTAAATGTTAAATTCAAATTGCCTGCTAATTCTTCCATGCTATTTCTCAGTGTGTTCTTACTGGTTGATTTCTACCTTGCCATAGTTTCTGCCTGTTTTTATTTTTGACCTCATAAGTAATATATAAACATCTAAGATAAAATTCTAATTAACAGTTGCACAATATTATGTTTTCAGAGTTTTTGTGTTTATTGCAGATATTTCATCATCTTCTAAACAATGGACAAATGCATCATACCAATAGGAATTAATGACTAAGAGGACATAGATCTTCCTGAAGAGTACAGGAAATCCTGTACTGCTGTGCTGTTAATATGCTCCCAGCCTCTTTGCACATGCCCTGCTGCCTGGGGCTAACACTGCTTACATAAGAATAAAAGAAGACACACTTCTTTTTGCTTTGGGTCACCATGCTCGGCAAGGTGCTTCTTGTTGAAACTGCAAAGCCAAATCAAATGCAGTGCTTTGGTATCACCATGCTTTGGTCATCATAACTAAAAATGTCACACAATTTCATTAGAGACAAACTTGTGATCAACACTGCATCAGTGGCTAAAAACATAAAACTAACACTTCTAGTAAGAACTGAGGCATAAATCTTGAAGTTGTGGTATGCACCTGTAGTACAGGTGACCAAAGCAAGATAACTGCCTTGGCAACAGAAAAAAACAATCATCTCATTAAAAAGAAAAACAAGAGTTGGGAATTCATTTCTCCATTGTACAAGGCAATTAAAAATTAGATATATGCAAATGACCATAAATTATAAATAACTTTCCAAATTTATTAATTTATTATACAATATAAATAAAAATGATGAACACACACTAATATGTGGAGTGTATGTTCAAAGAAATCTGATTTGTCTTAAGGCCAACTCCACGAGATAAGAATCCATACACAACACTGCTTGTGTGACCAAGAACCAAAGACTTGTTAGTCCAGGGACTTAGGGTAAAAACAAACACTACAGTTCCAATAATAATCATAATGATGATTCCTAGTGACATTTTGCTACACTTATAGATCATAGATCTAGTGCCTTGTTCAGCCATCAGAGAAACTTCCTCCTACAGCAGATAGGAACAAATACAGAGACCCATAGCCAGACACTATGCAGAGAATAAGAGACCAAATGCCTCCCTCAAGGCACAAGGAACCTTGCAGAAGAGGAGGCGGAAAGAGTGTAAGAGCCAGAGGGGACAGAAGACACCAAACAACAAGGCCCCTAAATCAACATGAGCAAAGCTCATGAACTCACAGAGACTGAAGCAGCATGCTCAGCAGCTGCAAGGTCTACACAGGTCCTTTGCATATACACTGTGGCTTCCAATTTAGTGTTTTTACAGGACTCCTGAGTGTGCTCTCTGGCTCTTTTCCTTCTGTTTGTTTGTTGTGTTCAACTGCAATGTGTTAGTTTTTGTTCATGTTCTTCTCTCTCTCTCTCTCTCTCTCTCTCTCTCTCTCTCTCTCTCTCTCTCTCTCTCTCTCTCTCTCAATCTCTCTCTCTCTCTCTCTCTCTCTCTCTCTCTCTCTCTCTCTTTCGGTTTTCCGAGACAAGGTTTCTCTGTGTAGCTTTGCGCCTTTCCTGGAACTCGCTCTGTAGACCAGGCTGGCCTCGAACTCACAGAGATCCGCCTGGCTCTGCCTCTCGAGTGCTGTGATTAAAGGCGTGCGCCACCACTTGGCTTGTTTTCTCTTTTTTATTATTAACTCTTAGAAGCCTATTTGTTTCCTAATGAAAGACAGAAAGGCGTAGATCCAGATGGGAGGAGTAGACGGAAGGGAAACAGTAATCAGTACATATTAGGTAAGGAAAATCTACTTTCAATTAATGGAAAAAGAAAGTAAACACTGTAAAATAATTAAAAACTTTAAAAATCAAATTTTAAGTTAAAAAATGTTTATTCTCAAGAAACAACATTATTGCTACCATAATTGCCTCCCAAGAGAGGGAAAAGGGGTAGGCATCTGAGAAAGAGGATGCATAATTCACAAACAGCACATTATACCCATGGTATTCAGCATCTATAAATCTTCAAGTATACTTAGAAAGCATGAGAGTTCTAAAGCTAGGGCGAACTAAAGACAGAACCCCTCTCCAAGACAAAAACAACAATAATACCACAGTATAGACCAATCATTTGAAGGGGAAAGTAATCACTGTACTATTTATTTTTATATTATATAGAGAATAATGACTAATGTAAATTGTGTTTAAGTTTTCCTCCTTCAATAATTAATATTATCTTCTAATTAAAAACATGGAAAAGAATAATAAGGTGAACTAATCCTCAGAAAACTGATACATCTGTTCTTGACACATACCTGTGACTGTTTTTGTTTTTATAGGGCTGCTGGCATATTCTGAGGCTTGGTATGACTGCTGCTTTGCCAGTGGGGCACTTCCAACAGAGAGTTCCTCTTCTTTCCTTCTGTTAACTGAAGGGACAAGAGGAACTGCTACCACAGGCTGCTGGAAGAAACAAAGGAAAAATGAAGCAACAAAGGGCAGAGATGGCATCACTAAGGACACTCTTTTAGAAGCTGGGGACTGAGCATTGTTGTAAATCACACCATCTCTACTCTCTCTCGTTTCTCTCATGTGTTAGGTAACCCCCATATATACTCAGGGAGTATGTTACAATACTACTCGAGGATTTCCTCCACAAGAGACAGAACCAGCCCTGCCTATCTGTAAGTTCTGGATCTATGAACTTGGCCAACTGTGGATCAAGCATATTCAGGGCAGAATGCAACTATACTAAACTTACAGAGGTCTTTTCTCTGCACCATACAATGGAACACACCTACAGAGCATTTACATTGCATTAGGCATTATTGTTGGTACTACAGAGTATGACAGGATGTGATTAGGTTGGGTGGGAACATTCTATGTCATTGCACATAGAGAACTCAAGCATCAACACACTTTAGTTCCTGGAACCAATAGTCTTTCAAGGATCCTAAGAAACAATGGTACTACTTTTTTTTCCATACAAATACTTCATATAATAAAGTTTAATTTATATGTTAATAAGAGGTTAACAAAAGAACATAACAATAATACTGAAATAACAATTAATCAAAGCTTATGAATTAGTTATATCTGGAATTTCCCATACAATATTTTCAAATGAGGGTTGAGAATTCTGTGTGAAAACCTATAAGGCTATAGGTTAGCATAGATTGTAATGAGAAATATAAACATAATACTGGGAGAACAAATCAAATCTAAATTCCCAATGTGGATGTGACAACTAGGAAATAATGTTATTGGGAATGGGGGGGATAACTTTTGATTATATGAACAGTCCAATTTTTGAAGGATTCTTGAGAATTCTATTTTGTCTGATAAAGCAATAATCACAGCATATTTAAGGAACACGGAACACCACTGAAAGTTAGAAAAAGCTGGAAAGCATTAGTATTCTTCACTGAACACATGAGTCAGGGCTAGACAAGGAAGCAGCCGTTTCTTCTTTATTCAGTGAAATAAAGTCTGATGTTACTGCCAGTGACGTCCAATACAAACCTGTCAGATTTTGGGCCAAAGGGAAAAAAAAAAGGTGCTTTTGCTGTAGAATCAAAGATCAATGCTGAACTGCATGAGTATTAAATACTGGGCTTTAGCCACAACTGAGAAGGAAAGTCCAGTCAGGGAAACAAGGGATGACAGCTATGGTAAGCCTGGTGGTTGGTATAAAATAGTACATGCAGCTGGCTGCAGTGTGGTTCCCACAACGACAACAACATTTCACAAACCAGTAAAATGAAGGTAAGTGGAAATCTATCCTAAGAATAAGAAGAAGAAAAAAAAAACCTGAAAATGTGAGGACAAAAATGTTTTGGACCTGATTATAATAATGTATTTAATATGTTAATTATGTTGAAAGTTTATTTAACACTTTAAATAGTTAGACAGGCATGGTGGCATGTGCCTGTTATTCCACCACAAGTGACTCCAAGGCAGCAGAACTGAGGTCCAGGACAGGGGCCTGATGGACCCATCAGCTGCTGCCCATCTTCATACACCTGAGAGAAAATCATACACTCCGAGAATTATAATCATATAAAGGATTAAAATGAGGATGTTTCTAAAAATGAGAAAGCAAAGACACGACAGTAAGTCCTAGCGGAAAGGCTGGAACACTTAGGTAAGACTGACTGAAGTCATAGTGTGGGTGCACCCGACAACAGACAAAGGACAAGCCATCCTCAGGCAGATTCCACTTCAGAATGTCGACACAGGAAAACCCTTTAGAGGCCCTCCCAACACCAGACTGTAGCAAACATTCTCAGATCCAGGTCTGTTCACAACAGGTTCATGCAGTTCCTCTCTATCCTTCAGGATGAAGTCTCAGTTACCAGCACCAAGGATTGCAGACAAAAGCTTTTAAGAACTAGGTTCTTATTTTTGCTGGTGTCTAGAACAGTTTATTCAGGCCCAGAATCCTCCTTGCCATGATTCTGACTTTCCTGACTTTGCCCAAATATTCAGGAAGGAACAAGCTTCTGTCAGCCTCACTCCTGTGGCACACACTGTAACCTACTCCTTCTTCTCACAGACCATCTGCCTAGCAAAATTCCCTCTTGCCTTCACATCACACTGGACACATCATGTGAAATGTCCATCACCAAAACGGGCCTTTTGGTACTCTCTAATATTCTCAAATGTATTAAATATTTTAGAGGGATGGAAGCTTTTAGTGATACCATGTTTACAATCTTGGTGTCTACAAGCAAATGCTTGTTAAAATGGATAGTAAACAGGAGATATGGTGTAGACATTCAATCAAGAAAAAGGACTGGCAAGGCTCTAAGGACTGCTGCTTGGGAGCTGTAATGCAGCTAGGGGAGGGGCAGAACATGTGCACAGCAAGATGAGGCCACAGTGTGACCCAACACCGAACAACAGCAACTAAATGCTCCTCGGATTGAACAGACTGGTGTTATGTAATTATAGTTCATCTGTTGTTTGGGGACGTCTTTCCGTATGCTGTGAATGTGCTGCTCTGATTGATTGATAAATAAAACGTTGATTGGCCAGCAGCCAGGCAGGAAGTATAGTATAGGAGGGATAAGCAGAGAGGAGAATGCTGGGAAGAGGAAAGCTGAGTCAGGAGTTGCCAGCCAGACACAGAGAAAGCAAGATGTTAAAGTACCAATAACCCACAAGCCTTAGATTGATAGAAATGGGTTAATTTAAGATAAAGAACTGGATAACAAGAAGCCTGAACCATTAGGCCAAACAGTTTAAATAATATAAGCGTCTGTGTGTTTATTTGAGGCTGAGTGGCTGCGGGCCCGGGCGGGACTGGAGACAACTCCAGCAACAATCTGTCTCCTATTGAATAGCATTAGTCTATAAGAGGAAAATGATAACAAAATTATCTCAAATAAAATACTGAAAAATTACAACTGTTCATGAATAAATACAATCCAATATAGCATAAACATGACCTCAAGGACTAAATTTTGCTATTTACTAAACACTGTTACTGCAGACAAAAACCTCAAAAAATGTCACTTCATCTAAAATGAGAGCAGTAACAGTTTGTCAGAATCACATTGATGTATCATAACACAGGATATTTAATGATTCTAGAAACTATAATGACCTATTCCTTTGTAATTTGCATTGTATCAAATGAATACATATCAGAACTATCGAATTGCCAGGGTTAAAGTTCAAAGTAAGTTTATTAAATAAAACCAAAGATGTGTAACAATAAACAGGATACCAAAATGGTCGCTCTGCTTTATAATCAACTATGTAGAAAGTTACTTCAATAGCCAAACTATGTTGAACACAATTTCTTGTTTTTTGTTTTTTTGTTTATTTGTTTTTCGAGACAGGGTTTCTCTGCATAGCTTTGTGCCTTTTCCTGGAACTCACTTGGTAGCCCAGGCTGGCCTCGAACTCATAGAGATCCGCCTGCCTCTGCCTCCCAAGTGCTGGGATTAAAGGCGTGCGCCACCACCGCCAGGCTTTTTTTTTTTTTTTTTTTTGGTTACAATTTCTTATAAATAAAATTACAGCTCTTTGAAAGGTGTAAAATAGGGCCTAAAGAAATTCTAGCACATAAATAAGAAGAAAATCAGTAACAACAGCATCATTTCACCCCAGTCACTAACAGGAGCATCATCTAAGACAGTCACAGCAGCATCTAACTCCCTGATATACCTGCATCATCTAATCTCAGTCATTAACAGCAGTAGCATCTAACTCAACACAACAGAAGAAATGTTGGATTTGTTAAAATAAAAACTTACAGGACCACTCACCTGTTGCATATGTCTACTTGTTCGTTTTTGTGGTTGATAGATGACCCATGTATACAATATTGGGTCAATGTTAACTGCTAGTCCTTGTACACTACAAAGAAATACAGCACCTAAAATAAAATATTTTAGAATTATTAAAATGACACAAAAATAAGAGGCTGCAAGAGAGGAGGAAAGTAACAAATACTGTTCAAATGTGCAGGCCGTCAAGCCCACGCTCACCCCCCCCCCCAACTGCGCCTGCGCTCACTGCATCTAGAAATCTAGTTACAGATGACCTGTTCCGAAGTACTAACCAGATAAACAAGACAAAAGAAAAAAACAAGCCGGGCGGTGGTGGCGCACACCTTTAACCCCAGCACTCAGGAGGCAGAGCCAGGCGGACCTCTGTGAGTTCGAGGCCAGTCTGGGCTACCAAGTGAGCTCCAGGAAAGGCGCAAAGCTACACAGAGGAACCCTGTCTCGAAAAACCAAAACCAAAAAAAAAAAAAAAAGAAAAGAAAAGAAAAAAAAGAAAAAAAAAACACATGACAGAAATAATTTGTCTACAGAAAGACTATCCTGCAATATATTATGAGAGAAATGACTTAAGCCAAAAGAAAATGTACCAGACAGAAAACTAACTCTAAAGAACAAAGAACCCAGCAGTGAAAAACAAATGCTGCTTTTGAAAGTAAATATACAAATAAAATATTATTTCTGAATATCATTCAAATCACTTTTGTCTTTTTAAAGCAAAACCAATAAAACTCTCAAGTGAAGCTCATCTTTGAAGCTGAGGAGTGAGCGGTGGGAACTGGAAGGAGAGCGGCAGGGCAGTGAGGCTGGTTTAGCCTACAGAGAGTTAGTTCTTCACTGTCTTCTGAACTCACCAACGCTGCTGTCACGTCCGTCCATACAAACAATGACTAAACACTAGCATATTAGAAATGCATTTGTCTTTCCCTAAATACCCAGTTCTACACATCCTTCACCACTGAGCCTTCCTAACATGGTTCAACTTGAATTCTCTGATGGACCACAATACTAAACACCATGTGGTTCATTTTGGTCACTGAGAACTCAGTTTTCTCGATGAAAGTAAGAATGTTGTCACTTAATAAAGGCAACAGAGGTATCTACAGGTGCTTTGGGAAACAACCATGAAGGATAGCTATGAATGTGGCCCACATAAATCATAAACAACTTCAAACACCATGACGCTTTTTATTTGCAATTTTTTTCTAACACATCACAAGGGTGAGACACACCCCCACATACTCTATAACATTGAAGAATGGCATATTCCACTTAGTCTTGAATTCTAAGGGAGACAATATGAACTGAACATGTAATACTAGATTTCATGTGCACTTGTGTGTGTGTGTGTGTGTGTGTCCGTCCATGTGTCAGAGAGAGAAAATGTATCTGTATGCTGTTACTCTTGCCAATCAGCTCAAGATGTAATCTCTCTGTTTTAGAATGTACAAAGTTAATAGTCCATCCCCTTGCATCTGACTCAGATTTTTTATTATTTAATATTATACTATAGTGATTTAGCATTTTATTCTTGATAAATATATACAATTCCCCATATCTGGTGAAAATTTCAAATGCACAGAATAAAATACCATATGCATGTGTTTTAGTTTATAGATTCATGCAGAAAGCCTAATAAAATTTTATATAATTCTTGGTGTGTGTGTATATGTTCATGCATGTACACACACATATGTGTACATGTGTATAGAGGCCAAAAATTGCACTAGATATCTTCCTCAATCATATTCCACCTTATTTTGAGACAGCATTACTCTCAATTTCAATTCTACTGGACTGACTGGACATCAAGTCCCAGGGACGCTTTTGTCTCCACCTGCTCAGGACTGTGTCTGGAAATAAGTGCCACCACACCCAGCTTCCTGAACACGTGATGAAGGATCCAAACTCACAACTCCATGCTAAAGTGACAATCTTGTTAATACTGACGTAGCCATCTCTCTAGCTCATGAATATTTTGTTATGATAATGTTCTAAATTAATTAGAATAAATGTTGAGTCATCCACATTATAGTATCTCTAGGTATTTAAATTTCTGTATACCATTAGATATTTTAAATTACTCTTTCAAAATCATTGAAACAGAAGACAAATGAGATAACACTATGTATTTCTGTTTAATTACAAACCCCTTAATATTAAAATTTTTATCGATAGTAAATCCTCACTTCAAGTATTTCCTGATATTTACCATCACAGCCTGACACCTCACCTAAGGACTAGTGGTACACATCACAGAACAGCTCCTAAAATTGCTACTAACAAGACACTGCTCTCCATTCTAGCTGCAAGTTATTTTTTTAATCTTTCAAAATCATGGCTGTTATCCTTGGAACATAAAGCTTTTTTAAAAAATTGTTTCATTTCATTCTTTAAAATCAAACAAAAATCAAAGTTTCAGATTTGTCAAAAAGTAACCTGAAATGGACTTGCAATACTAATTAGCTTGCCTTTGAAGGGAAAAAATGTTAAGGTAAAAGGCCATCTCCATCTTTAATGTAGCCTACCTAACTTTCTGATACTTACTAAAGCATATGAGGATAAATCGGAATAACACTGTTTTTATACTACATAGAGCATTCCATAGAATAGCACTATTGTGAGGTACAAAGGTTTTTTTTTGCTGTTGTTTTTTGGGTTTTTTTTTTTTACCCTATTAGACATTGGATTCAATTTTGTGTTTTCTCTCTGTAACAGAATCATAAAATAAGATATAGGTAAAAGTGAAGAGCTGAAAATATTAAATATTGCACAAAATTTCAACGTTAAAAGTTTAACATGGATGTAAAAATTAGATGGGAATAAGAGGATTAAAAATAGAGACTTCTAGTTGCTAAACAGTAATTGGTATTAAATGGAGTATCTGACTGCAGTGATTAAGAATACAAATGTATTACTCACTTAATACCAGGCAATTATTATCTAGGATATAAAAATTTATAAATAGAACATAGTCCCAAAATACAGAAATATATGAATTATTTATACAATTAAAGCAGGACTATAACACATTAATATTTTCTTACCGTATTGCTTTTAACAATGAGGAGTTTTATAATAAGATGTAATTGAAAACAATTTTATTTACTTTGTGATCCCTGCCTATTCCTCTATACTAGTGAAGTTGAGGAAGCACATCAGAGTTGTGTAAGAGCCTGGGGTCCACAGTGAGTTCATGGCCACATGCAGCTCTCAAGATTCCATCTCAGAGTAAGTCAACTCTAACAACAACAATATAGCTACACTGAAGTTCACAACTTATTGAATTCTAAACCTGGACATATAATTATAAAAGATTAAATCTGAACACTGACAAAGGAAATAAATTTATTAGTGCTAACACATGCTTCAGTCCTCAGACTATACATCAGTCACCTGATTTATAGAAAGGAAGTTTACTGAAATACAGCCACAGCTATCGCTTGTTGTCTAAAGTCACTTTGCACTCAACAGGAAAATGAGCAGCTGCAACAGAGATTATATAAACAGCACATGAGCCTAATATTTACCATCAATCTGGCCCTTCAAGAAAGTGTTTTCTGAGGCCTAATATCACATTGCTAATGAGAGTTTAAATGATGTAAAAGCTTTAAATGTAAGCTGGGAAAACTGTTTCATGCATACATGTATACTTACATATTACCTTTACTAACAATTTACAAGTAAATAGGAGAACTAATATACTATACTTCCAAATTTGCAACTGTTATGAAAAACAAAGATATGCTCTGACACAAATGTTATCTTTCTGAACATATTTTATTGCTAAGACACTTTCTGAACAGTTTAAAAATATTTCCTTATTTTTAAATACACATTCCTTATTTTAAAAGAAAGGTGTATCCTATGAAATCGTCTAGCACTGCTGGGAGGAGCAAGATTGCCATCACAAATGAGGAGGAAGTGCAACAACCCAGGAGAAGCAAGTCCTCTGCTGCCTCTTTCTTACCAAGGAAATACTCTGCATTATCTAGAAGTTCTCAATTCCTGCCTGTAGTCATAGAAAGGACTCAAATTTCATTTAGAAAGCTCTCTATTCCCCAAAGAAATAAGTCAGTATCACAGCCTCTAGCTGTCAGCAGAGGGTCAGGAAAAGAACAAGAAAAGGCGAGTCTCCCCCATGGTGGGCATAGAAGAGCTCAGGGAAACTCTTCACAAGAATCTCAACAGGGTTATTCTAAATGGGAGACTCTCGGCCTCAACTACTCTATGTAATGATAAAAGTATTCCATTTGGTACTGAGATGGAGTGACCAGGCCACCTTCCAACTCCTGCGTGGAAAATCTTATTATTTAACATTATACCGTGCAAGCCATGCAAGACCCTGGAAATCTGCTAACAGAGGATTGTGGACAATGAAATTTGAAAAACAATTAACATTACTCTCACAACTGTCACACTGTACTGCCACCCCCAGGAACTTCTAGGATGACATTCAGAAGGAAGCGATCCCGAGGCTGGTGGGACCACTGAGCACACACAACACAATTAGGAATAGTACAGAATTATGACTCTCTTTTTTAACATTTTATTTACATTTTTTTTCATTTTTACATACCAACCACAGTTCCCCCTCCCTCCCCTTCTCCCATCCCCCCACCTATACTCCCCCCACCTCCCCGCACCCCACCCCCATCCACTCCTCATAGAGAGTAAGGCCTCCCTTGCAGTCAACACAGGCTGGCATACCAAGTTGGGGCAGGACCAAGCCCCTCCCCCAGATCCTGACTGAACAAGGCATCCCACCACAGGGAATGACTCTAAAAAGCCAGTTCATGTACCCGGGATAAGTACTGGTCCCTCTGCCAGTAGCCCCACAAACAGATCAACCACACAACTGTCACCCACATTCAGAGGGCCTAGTTCAGTCCCATGCAGCTCCCCAGCTGTCCATCCAGAGTCCTGGAGCTCCCACTAGCTTGGGTCAGCTGCCTCTGTGGTTTTCCCCATCATGATCTTGACCCTGCTCCCTCCTCCCTCTCTTCAACTGTGCGCCTTTGCATCTGTTTCCCTCAGTCACTGGATGTAGATTCTACGACAATAATTAGGGTAGTCACCAATCTGACTACAGGGGAAGGTTAGTTTAGGCACCCTCTCCACCGCTGCTAGGAGTCATAGCTGAGGTCATCCTGGTGGGTTTCTGGGGATTTCTCTAGCACCAGGTTCCTCTTTAACCCCATAATGGCTCCCTGTGTCAAGATATCTTTTCATTGCTCTCCCACTCTGTCCCTCTCCCAACTCAGCCATCTCCATCCCTCATGTCCCCAACTCCCCATTCCCTCCCCTCTACCCAGTAACACACACACACACACACACACACACACACACACACCATAGTATATGCTAGGCTATACTATCTAGGTTGATAATAATTACAAGCTATGATGCATATACAAGGAGAAATCACCTAATAACCCATTTCTGAAAACCTATTCCTGTGATGGAATGATTCATAGCCTTCACTTTAAAAAACAGTTCAAAAGCATGATTTGTAGTAGTATCAATACTGCTAACTACTGAGGAATAAATATGACAAAAAGTGCAAGACATGAAATATATAACTTTAAAATATTGCTGAGCAGGTGCAGTGCTAAATTTGTAAACCAATTCAGTATTTTATATTAAAAACTAAAAAGAGGACATCAAGTCGGGAAGGGGATGGAGCAGTTGCAGGAGAGTAGAAAGGTGGATAAAGAGGTGGACATGATCAAATTACATTCTTAAAGAGCAATCTGTTCCCAAAATGTTGTAGAAAGAACTAAATTAGAAGTAAACATGGAGAAGAAATGAACAAATACTGGATTACTGTTAAGTTTTCTCAATAACCTGAAAATACTAACAAGCGTCCTTCCTACATTACAGTGTTCTCAAGTTCTCACTTCAAGGATTATCTCATTTTATAATCACAAGAACCTGGGATTGAATTGCAGTATAATTATTTCCTTAAGGCTAAGCCCGTGTTTTCTCAGTATTAAAATGATGATAAGAATAAACACAGTTCTTAGGAATATTGGAGTTAATGGATAAAGCAAATAACATAAACAAAGTAAATACTATCTAGGCATATTAACCAAATAGAATACCATAATACTTTCATAGTAACGGCCAATAACCCAAAGGTGTATGTGAATTTACATTTATCTTCACACAAATGTTTAAGATTCCTAGGCTAAGTATCACTACTGCATTCTCCTTGTGGGGCAATAACTTTTGAGAGTAGAGATTTTTTTCAAGCATAGACTACCATAAAGTAATAAGTCAAGGCTCCCCCTGGAATGTTCACACTTAAATCCTGTGCTCTGTGCTCACTGACTGAATTCTAAGCTGGTTTCTCTCTACAATAAAAATGGCAGTAGAAGCTAGAGAGGGAGCACTGAAGCAATGCTGGAGTTTGGCAGAGGGAACTAATGGCGAATGAGGCTTCTGTCCTTCGCGGACGAAGCACCGGACTACCCAGGTGCAACATCTTCAATTATACAATCACTTACATTTTCATGTGTAACAACTATGTATAGAACTGACAGGAAAACTGGAGAACCAAAACAGGAAGAACAGACCCTACCATGTGATGCCCAGAGGCAAGGACACTCAGACTATTCCTTAGTATGATAAGAATAGCTGTGATCTCAATGACTGCCGGAGGCCCTGTGCAGGGCCACCCGTATTGCAAGTATTGTAGCAATAATATAAAGACTGAAAGTAATTTCTTATATACTAACAAATGAACGGTTGATAAACTTGGTAATTCATGCGACAGAGAGATCTATCATACTTATCGTAGGTTCTGAGAACAGGCAGTCTAAGTAATCATGGAAAGACGATCTGTCTAAATCCCAGGGACAGATCCCAAGGGCGGAGCTGCTTGCTCAAAGGAGGTCGGTGGAGAACAGAAAGTCCAAGGGCACAGGCTGCGAGTGACGAACATGGCTGCTCTACTGCTGTCTGCGACAGCTTCACATCTTAGGAGAGTAACTCCATTTCTAAACTTTAAAAAGAACATAGTCACAAAAAAGCCTCGAGTAATATTAGTTGGAAGACAGATGATAATATCATTTATAAAAAGTTGGTGCTATACCCTATGTCCAAGAAAAAGACTTAAAAGATGTTATGCTCAAAATACATGTATGAAACCACTAATAAAATAAGGAGACCATGAATTTGAAAAGGGACCAAAAGGGATATGGGAGGATATGGGAGAGGAGAGGGAACAGAGGAGAGAAGGGAGAGAGAAGGGGAGAGGAGGAGGAGAGGGGAATAAAGGAGAGGAGAAAAGAATGATGTAATTATAATCTAAAAATATAAAATAATACAAAATAAATAAACAACAAAAATACAACATTTCAACATAATCTCCACTTAGTAATCAGTTGTGGATCATGAATTTATCAATGAGCAAATATATGTGCCTCCTTTGATGTGATGTATGTTAAGTATACATTACCATCATCTATCAGGTTTAGCAACAAAATTTAAGTTGAACGGAATAAATCAAACTTATAACGTACAGGAAATGAAAGAGTTAGAACAAAAAGTTGAACAGTACCATGAGAGTAAGACTAGAAAAAGCCTGAAGTTATGTCACTTCTAATAAGAGCCTTTGGGAACATGGGAAAGGAAAGGTCCAAATTCAAGAGGCTTAAGAGACTCTTGATTGCTTCAGTGGGTTCTGTTGTAAACAAACAAGTCTTTAAATAACATTTGAGGGGGAGTAACTAGAAAAATTGGAATACTGTGTCATTTGGGGTAACTTCAAGAAATCTCTGTTAATTGTACTAAGTAATGAGAATACTGACTTTTACCTAAAAGAGAATTACATCTGGAAAATACATTATTTAATATTGAGGCATGTAAACTTGACACATCATGGTGTTTGTAGTTTTTTTCTAAAAAAATATAAGCAAAAGTAAAGGCATGCTAACATCCAAATTAAAAGTATCCAATATGCAAATGGGTATTTTATATTTAACATTTTATCAGTAAAATCTTTTTTAAAAGTAAATGTATAAAAATCCATCTTTGAGTACAATCAATACAAAATACTTAGGTTTCCTAAATGTATCTAAGAGCCTTTAAATGTGAAAAAAGTTAGTCTCTGATGTGGTACGCTCTGATGTGGTTAAAATAATCTGTACTGGAAATGTGGCTCCTTTGTAAATACATAATTTAAATTTCTCTAATTGGACAAAGACAAAAGAATTGCATTTTATGGAATGACTGATGAAATGAGTATTCCTCAATGAAATATTTTTAGATGAAAGACTTACAGTTCATTACTTGGATTCTGACATGAAAATATAGCAATCTACATGAACAAAATAAATATACACCTATACGGTAGCACTTTCCAGCTTCTATCAGACTCAGCTAGACTCAGCTAATGTTTGAACTTCTGATTTTGAGTCTATAACCCAAAGTAAGTAGTCAAAATTACAAGTTTAAAAAAATTCAGTATGCAATTAATATTACAGTAAAACAGATAAAAAATCAATATGGCATATTAGTTAGATTAGAATATTTTTTAAGGGTTATTATATTATTCCATAATATTAGATACTAATGTAAGCAAAAAGAGCTAAGATGGTATCATGCTTTATGTTTAAGACTGGAAATTTTCCTAAGAGAAAGAATGATGAAAAAACATGTTTGCAGGGAAAAGCAGAAGCTCATCATACACATGCACATATTCCTTGATGTCCAAGTCAAAATTGATTAAACAAAATTAAAGGGAAAAGGATACAGATTGGTCTTGATTTCCCACTAGAACTTACTGGTAAAATCCTATTATTGACGACACTACATATACTGGTCCCAAACCAGAGTAATGGAGTTGCTACTAAACAGAAAGCTTCCTTCCTGCAAGAGATCAAGTTAGTCAAGGGACTTGCATGGAGTGGGAAGAGACTCATGAGACCCACCACTAACTGAGGATCTATACAGACAGCTGATGGCATCTGGGAAGAGTCAGGTTTCTTTAAGGGTATGGCTCCTAGTATATAGACCATGCTCCAGTGAATGGTCCCCCACCTAGGAGAGAAAGGGAGGAAAGGGTTGAGAGAGGGAGGGAGGGAGGGAGGGAGGGAGGGAGGGAGGGAGGGAGGGAGGGAGGGAGGGAGGGAGGGAGTGTGTGTGTGTGTGTGTGTGTGTGTGTGTGTGTGTGTGTGTGTGTGTGTGTGTGTGTGTTTAGCACAAATTGGAGTTGACACTTTATTTAAAAAAAAAAGACCACAACTGGTGAACATACTAGTACTTTTCTACTGCTATACTAAACACCATGCCCAAGGCAACATACAAAAGAAAGTGTTTAACTGGGTTTACAGTTTTAGACAGTTCGAGTTCATGGCAGAGCAAAGAACAGTGGCAAGAATAGCTGAAAGCGCACATCCTTTTTTTTAAGATCATAAGTATTTCATTTTCCCTTCCCTTTCCTCCCACCAAAGCCTCCCATATACTACTCTTCGTTCTCTTTCAAATTCATAGCCTCTTTTTTCATTAATTTTATGACATGCATATATGCATATACATATAGGTTCCTAGCTATAACCTGCTCAGTCTATATAATGTTACTCATAGGTATGTCAGGACTGACAGCTGGGTGTTGTACAACAAATTAGTGTGTCCTTCCCTAGTGAAGAACTATCCCTTAGTTGCCTGCAATTCTTTGTATATGGTTATGATCTTGGGTCCCTCTACCCATACCCCTCACCCCATGCCCTGGTCTACTTTGCCACATCTATTGATGACATGCTTGTCCAGCTCATGTTTAGGCACTCACATTGTTAAGATTTCACCGGTGTAACTTCTAACATTCCTAGGAGACAAAGTCTCAAAGGAAACTCCCCGATCCTCTGGCTCTTAAAATCTTTCCACTCCTTCCATAATGTTCCCAGTGCCTCAGCTGTGCGGTTGTTTTGCAGATGTATCTGCCGGGACTAGGTACCACAACTCTGCCTTTTGGTTGATTGTGGTTTTCTGTAATGGTTTCCATCTATTGCAAAAATGAAATTTCTCTGATAAGGAGTGAGGACGACCCTTATTTGTAGACATGAAGACCAATGTTTGGATTGTTGTTAGGAGTTATGCTAGTCTAGTAAAGTGGTGGCTTTAGGTGCTTCTCTAAGATCAATGACTTCACTAGCACTCAGTAGGTGGCTAGATTTCCAGTAGTGGGTTGAGCCAGTCTTAAGTACAATTAAAAAGCTCACATCTTGATCAGTAAGCAGGAGCCAGAGAAAGGCACATTAAAAATTGTGTAAGTCTTTTGAAACTTCCAAGTTTTTGCCTGGTGACACACTTCCTGATGTACGGTCATATCTCTTAAGCCTCCATTCATCTGCCAACTGGGAATCAAATTTCCAAAACCATGAGAACATGGGGGCATATCATCCAAGCTACCACAGTAGGCCATGGAGATGGAGTGAATGGGAGGAGTTAAGGAAAGAGTTGGGGTGAAAGTGATAAATGTTATTGTCTGAAATTCACAATGAATTAATAAAAATACTTTTTACAATTAAAGGCAAGGACCTTGCCCAAACAGATAGATTTGAGAACAGTAGACATAAGTGATACTTAGAACCTCGGGATGAAATGACAGCACCAGTAATGTCAGTGAGGACTAGAAGGAGAGGGCAAAGAGTATCAAGCACTCAGCACTGAGCTCCTCCAACATCAAGAAGCCTAGGAGATCATGAGGAATCAGACAAAAGAGTTAAGAGTACCCAGAGAAGTAGGGAAACAAAGGGAAGACAAATGGACGGAAGTGTTCCAACCTTAAAAAAAAAAAAATTGCCAACTCTGTCAAATATTGCCACAAGAAGGATTCAGTGAGGACTGAGAACAGCAAACTGGACAGATAAGGGTACCCCATAACTTGAACAAGAGCACTTTCAATGGAACAGAGAGAAGGGGTTTTCAAAAGAATGGTTAGAAGAGTTCAGAAACACAAGAAGAAATGCACACAGAGAGGACAGATGATTCTGTTGAGTTTTTACATGAAGAAGTAATGGAATATGATGAGTAGGTAAGAGAGAATGGAATCCAGGGGAGTGCTGAGTTCTGAAGATGGTAGAGGAGACAGGCATATCTAGAACTGCTGAGGCTCATCCAGCACAGAGGGCAGCATAGATGGTCCTGACATAAAGAAGAGAACAGCTACTGTTGTAGTGTCCTTGAGGAGGAGGAAGAGATGGGTAGGATGGACCAGCTTTAGATAGGAGCACAGCAATTCCACCCAGGGCAACAGGCATGAAGAATACCAGTAGACTTCCCTGAAGCACTGAAGTATTGTGCAGGTGGGCAAAGGAGATTGCTAATTGCTTCAGTCTTCAGAGAAAAAAAATCATCATCAGAAAAATGAGTCTGGAAAGGCTGAGTTAAAGGAGTTAATGGTGACTATAATTTGAGTAGGGAATGTCTGGAAAAGTAGATGACCAATTGTAAGGAATGAGTAAGATCCTGAACAGCAAGGTTAAGGGTGAATGTATATTGTCTTACAGGAGCTGGACATATAACGGACAAAGGAAGGGGTCCTAAGGAAAACTGCCAAATCTTTTCCTTCGGGTCAGGTTTGGAAAGGCAATGCCTCCCACTGTTCACGTACAGCTGTTTACCAAGGATTGACCAGTGTGTATAAAAACTAGCAATTCCAGCTCCTCCTCCATGATGACTGAGAACCGCTGTGGGACTTGCTAACACCTCCCCTCTGTGCTTCACTTCATAAACTGAGCAGGGTTCTGGGAGTTGAGGTCATTGGTGCAGCTCCATCAGAGTGTGCACAGCCCACCTGACACCAGCGTTGATAGACTTGTGTCTTTTGTCTATCCTTCCTTTATTCCCTTGTTATTCTTATCATTACATTTAAATGCAAAATGAACCGTGGTCCTTATGATCTTCCTCCAGGATATAAAACATAAATACTGACACATGTAAAATATTAGCCACTACTCTAAATACTTCACAGCCTTTACTACACTTGTCCTAACAACCCAAGGAGGCAGGTTATATTTAAACTCCTAATAGATGTTAACATTGAACCTTAGAAAAAATGAAGTAACATATCTAAGATCATGAAAGTTAATAAGCCTGGGGAAGAGGTTTCAAAATCAGGTCATTTGACTATAAAAATCTGTACTTGTAGTTTTTGTTTAAAAAATTATTTCTCTTTTAGTGTCTGACATTGTCTATAAAATATTCATTTTAAGCAAATATCCTTTTCTCTTCATCCCTTAAGCTCTAAGTCACACTGTTTCTCCCACACTCTCTCTGGCCTCTTGCCCACATCATTTACTAGTTCTCTCTCTCTCTCTCTCTCTCTCTCTCTCTCTCTCTCTCTCTCTCTCTCTCTCTCTCTCTCCCTCTCTCCCTCTCTCCCTCTCTCCCTCTCTCCCTCTCTCCCTCTCTCCCTCTCTCCCTCTCTCCCTCTCTCCCTCTCTCCCTCTCTCCCTCTCTCCCTCTCTCTCACACACACACAGTATTTTCCAACCTCAAATGTTATGTATACATCAGACCATGAACATATGTTTCCAATAATAATTCAAAGGACTGATAGTACTTTTTGTATTTTTGAATTATAATAAAATACATGACAATGTCTATTTATTTTGAGTTAAAGGGTAAATTTAAACCATCTGTTATATTACAATTCTTATTTGTTTATATCAAATTAGTTCAAGTGTGATTGGTACATAAGACAATGTGGTCAGTCACTATGTATAAACAAATATAAAACTGTTGTATTAGGCTAGATATATAGACCATAGCATACAGCAAAGCTAACAACTTTCTCATTTCTTAATAGGGACACTTTCCTTTTACACAGGCAGTGATGTAGTCAGGGACTTCCCACATCACTGCTCTGTTATCACTAACCTGGGTGAAGAAGATGGAATACAGAGGACTAAGATGCTAGGTCATGACTCAAGGTTTCAGAGGCGCAGCGGACTATGAAAAGGTCTACTGGTTCACATTATCTCTCTCATCTGGTGAAACACCCCTTCAAAACATGTGGCTTCACGGTCCTGGACCTGAAACTATAAGCCCTAGAACCAGCTGTGCTGGTCACAAATACCAGAGGGAAGTCATCCATGCTATTATTTTTTTATAGCTATGTAGCCCTGGGTACCCTACAACTCACTACATAGATCAGGCTGGCCTCAAATTCATAGTTCTGCCTGCCTCTGCCTCCCAAGTGCTGAACTTAACACCTAATTGTTATTGTTTTTCAATTACTGCTTTTGTTGGTACTCTAGTTATGAAGTTCTTCATGTTTTTAATGACTGTATCTAATCTTCTTTCCTCTAACAGCCTACTACTGTGATAGGATTACAGAAAGACTTCAGAAGAGCTACTTCCTCAATAGAACTGCTATGCATCAGAGCAGAGTTTGTTCACTTGGTGACCAGCCTGTGAAACAACCGTTCCAAGGGACAGAAGGAAGACCCCGTGTCCAGTGGGGAAACGGTGGGGGTCTTCTTGTAAGCACAGTCAGACTCAAACACTGTAGTGTTCAAATGATAGAAACTAGCAGTATACACATTAATAAAGACGGCCTTTTCAGGAGGTGCTTAAGAACTTGAATATGTCTCAAGCAATCATACCAAATAGCACCTTTTCTCCATTTACTCTTCTTCATGATGACCGACTCAGAGCTATTCTGCAGCAACTGCTGATATCTCAATAAATAATTCTACTCATTAGTTGGTCAGTATGGGTGGAGAGGGGTATGCTAATTACTCTGATAACCTAAGGGGCCACGATAACCATTCTAGACACACCCTCTAAAAGTTATCCTTCCCAAATCAGAGTGACCGGGATGGAGAGATGGTTCAGTCACGGAAGTGCTCTCCCAACAGCATGAAGACCTGAGCTTGATCCCGAGCACTTATATGAAAACGCTGGGCAAGGTGGCGCGGTACTTGTAATCCAGTGCTGGGCAGGCAGGAACTGGAGGACACTGGGACCTCTCTGACCAGCTGGCCTAGCCTATCTGTTGAGGCCTAGAGGTCCCAGCAGGAGAATATTTCAAAGAAAAAGGTAGGTAGCTACTGAGGAACAACATCTGAGGGAGACTTGTCGCCTCAATATCAAGTGCACAACACAAATACACATGTGCCTGCAAGCACGCGCGTGCGCGCGCGCGCGCGCACACACACACACACACACACACACACACACACACACACACACCAGAGTGCTTCACATTTACAACAGAAGTACAACGATATGGTTCATTCATGGGAAATGCAGTCTCTGGTGCTCTGTTGTAGTATCCATGATCCTACCTTCACATTAGTTTAGAAAGGTATAAGCAAACTGTATTCTGTAAAGCAAACATCTGTCTTTACAGAGTCTGAATGGGGAGAATTTAGTTTATTTTTTTTTTAAAAGAACAATGCACAACTTGAGAAATCATATGAAATTCATACTAATCTCCACAAATGAACATTTACTGGAGTATGTCCTATTGGTTCGCTGACATATTGGTCTTGGGGGCTGCCCAGCTGCAGCAGCAACAGAATGGATCAGTGCAATTCAGAACAGAAACACTGAAAATATGAATTATCTAGACATTCATAAAAAAATCTGCCAACCACTGAGATAAAAAGCACCTAGACCTTCAGATGCATTACTATGAGATACTGAACACCTGCATCAGTTCCCCAGTAACACAGCTGAAGGTCTACTGGATTTTCAGATAAGATCACTTGAAGGCTCCTTTCTAGTTATTACAACAAGTGACACCAACAAGTGACTTCCGGGCATTTATTCTATAAGCAGGTGTTATCCTTTTTCACAAGTGAGAAAACTGAAGGGGGTAATAAAAGGTACACCTTGCTTTCTTTTTCAGCTCACAGTTTACACTTTCGAAACAAAAGATAGTGGAATGTTCAGTCTGTGGCTGCAAAGCCCATGAGAATAACACTACTCCCTGCTAAGAGCGACTAGAAAACAGAATTGGGAGAGTGGTGACTTCCTCCAAGGAAAAGAGATTTCTACAGTGCACAGAGTGATGCACACACTCCAGTCATACCCTACAACCAGTGTGCAGAGCAAAGAACATCTTTTTGAAATGGTTAAGAACTTACCCATCCAAACTGACCATCACTATAATTCCTTTGCTCTGGCCCTGGAATCTCTAGCCTCAGTTTGCCAAGTTACATAACAGACTGGCTACATCACCCTTTATTACTGCTCCTGGGTTAGACTAAAGGGCATGGATATGTTTAAAAGTATGAATAGAAAACGAAGTACAGAATTTTAAAAGGCAGCATTTTCTTAGTTACAAAATCTTCAAGTTTATAATAATAAAATGCTTCCAAATTGTATTATCAGATAAAAAACAGTAGTTCTTTATAATTTAGTAATTCATCGTTCTTGTTGGACACTGATTCAAAGTTTAGTGGAGAGAGAGAACACATTTTCACGAGTGCCTGTGTGTTGGAGACAGCTCGACATTGGGTGTTGTCTTCTCTTGCTCTCTTCCTCAGTTTGTCCAGGGTCTCTCATTGAACCTGAAGCTCCCAAGTGACTGGATAGACCGACTTGCCAGGGAGCCTATGTCCAATGCCCAGGATTGGGATTACAGACATACACTCACACATCAAACTTGCTTTATTTTTATGTGTATGTGTCTAATGTGCATGAGTATGTATGCCTGTTCACATATATAGACTTATGTGTGTCTACAGTGTGCAACACGTATATGCATGTGAAGGCCAAAGGTTGATGTAGGGTATATTCTCCCATTGTATTTTACCTTAACATCCATGCTCAAGAGGCTGAGGTAGGTTTGCCAAGAACACTGGGCCTATCTGAGCCACAAATCCATGCCAAAATAGCCTGGGGCAAAGAAAGGGCCCTGTCTGAACAATCAAAAACAAAAATCAAAAAATAATCTAAGAGAGAATAATATTAAGGAACAATGTGTTCAAAAATTTTAAAATGTACCATGAAACTTTGGAATAAAATCAATATCCTGGCATTTATTGAAAATGGTCCATTTAAATCTTATTTTATGATTATATAATTGTTTTCAGTGAAATGATCAGTACATTTTAATTTTTTGGCAAAGAATTATATTTTATAAAAATTAAGTCATGTATTATATTCCAGCAGTTGTCAAGACAAAAATTCCATTACACCAAGCACGGCAGCATGCGCCTTTACTTCTCATACTAAGAAGGATGAGGCAGGAGGATACCAGCCTGGTCTATACAGTGAGTTCCAGGACAGCCAAGGCTACACAGAGAGAGATCCTGTCTCAAAAAGGAAAAAAAAGAATTAAGGATTCAATTACTCTCTGGATGAGATTGGTCCCTGTAGGCTCATCTATTTGGTTGCTTAGTCCACAGCTGATGAGCTGTCAGGGAAGCATTAGGAGACATGGCATTGTTGAAGGAGGTGTGTCAATAGGGAGAGGCTTTGATATTTTAAAACCTCACATCAATCCCAGTCTCTCTGTTCCTGTCTCTCCCTCTCTCCCTCTCTGCCTACACCCTGTGGATCAGAATTTAGCTCTCAGCTACTTCTCCAGCACCATACCTGCCTGACTGCCACCATGTTTCCTGACATGATGATTATGGACTGAACCTCTGAAAGTATAAGCAAGCACTCAATTAAATGCTTTGTTTTTTTTTTTTTAAATAAGAGTTACCTTGGTTATCTCTTAACAGTAACACAATAGTGACTAAGACATTATCCCACACCAAAATATAACTTTTAAAATAACTTTAAGATCAAAGGACTCATAATAATATTATATAACTTAGAACAGAACAAGAAAAACTACTAGAGTAGAGATACACTTTAAAATATTCCTACACTTTAAAAGCTATAGAAATCTAAGGTATTTAAATAAATCATTGCAATAAATGGATTTTATGTTTAAAGATGGAAATATGAAAGATTAAATAACATGAAGACGAAGTGACCAAAACTGAATACACTTTCAAGAGTACTTTTGACACTGGGGTCTTCTTAATTTTAACTGTTAATGACAGAGCAAAGGAGGCACCACAAGGTGGTGCTGATATCCTCCAATAACTGGCAAGGTAGACTACTACAGCCATTCAGATGTGATCTAAAGTGAGATTCACCGATAGAAAACTAAGAGCAATACTGGATGTTCTGACCCATCATAAGGGTGGATAGCAGCTGTCACACTGTCTAGTTCAATAGAAAACAAAGAGCAATACTGGATATTCTGACCAATCATAAGGGTGGATAGCAACAGTCACATCATCTAGTTCAATAGAAAACTAAGAGCAATACTTTGGTATATACTGACCAATCATAAGGGTGGATAGCAACAGTCACGTTTTCTAGACCAATAGAAAACTAAGAGCAATACTTTGGGATGTTCTAATTACTCATTACCAAAAACAAACAAACCTGAAATGACAATTACAAAGGATTAATATTAGGTTAATATTAACATTAACAATCCTTGAAGGGGAAGGGAAAGGGAACAAATGAATTGATCGGCTCTAGGAACAGACTAGCAATTCATGAGGAAATAAAATTTCTACAAAGATTAAAAAAAAAAAATCTCATCTTTACCAAAATAGAACCTAGATCTTAGAGAAGTGGAACATGAAAGGGGATCACAAGACCGAACATGGGAAATGTTGCAACAGTAAAGGGTTTCAGAATGCTCAAAGACCAAAGGAAATCCAAAATCAAATACACAGTGGATCCAAAGGCAAAATGTCACTGCAGCCCTACCTGGGTCTGAAGACAGAGCATGGAAACTCTGCACTACACATTTGCCATGCAAGACCAATGAAATTATGCTCAGATTTGAGATTATAATTATGAATGTTTTAACTGCAGAAAACAAAGATACTAAGTACTTTCCTATGATCCCCCAGCATTTAAGTGTCTTTGGATTATGTTATATTATAATACTTGACTGTAAAAGTGGATGATTGAGTGGCTGGATTTTACTTCTTAAAAAAAAAAGAGGGCTGGAGGGATGGCTCAGAGGTTAAGAGCACTGACTACTCTTCCATAGATCCTGAGTTCAATTCCCAGCAATCACATGATGGCTCACAACCATCTGTAATGAGATCTGGTGCGCTCTTCTGGCATGCAGGCAGAACACTATTTACATAATAAATAAATCTTTAAAAGAAAAAAAAAGAGAAAGAAAGAAAGAAAAGAAAAAAGAACATTTCAGTCAATTCTGGTCAGACATTAAGGTGAAAATTCTAACAACTTCTGAAGTGGCTCTAAATATACTTCTGCCATTTATGTGAAGCAATGTTCACAACAATAATAATTTTAAAAAATCAGATGCTCTACATCCTGTAGGGACAAATATTCAGATATTTAATTCTTTATGTAAAAATAAGTATATCAGTCTAATCAGTATGCAAACTTCTTTGAATTTTAATAAATGATAAATTTGTAAATATAAACTGTTTTAATAATTTGTGGTTTATTATTAGTAAATGTTTGGTTTGTGTAACTATGTAAACCTACATCACTTAGAATTTTATCAACTGAAAAGGTATCACTAATAGAAAATGTGACATGAACTCCTTTATACATGAACTCTATTCAGCACAAAATCTTGCTGTGGTTACCATGGAAGATCACTACTATCATTTACTGAGTGTCAACTTGTGTCAAGAAATGTGATAAGAACTGTACATTTATTTTCTCACCTAGGTCACACCGCTACCTAAAAGGTAATGCATGCCATTTTCTTTATTACGAATGAACGAACTATGGAACAGAGGGACTGAATAACCTTCCCAAGAAACATGCAACACTACACGGACATGCTGAAATCTCAAGCTAAGTAACAGAAATCTCAAGCTAAGTAACAGGGCACTAAGTATGTACCACTTAGAATCCCACAGTATATGATGCTGTGGATAAAACATACATTATTTCCTTTGGAGAAAACTATCTTAGCTAGGGTTTCTATTGCTTGAAAAGACACCATGAACAAAAACAACCTGGAAAAGTTTTATTTTACCTTACACTTCCAGTCCATCAGGAAGGGAAGTCAGGGTAGGAACTCAAGGCAGGAATCTAGAGGCAGGAACTAGAGCAGAGGCCATGGAGGAACACTGCTTACTGGCTTGCTCAGCCTGGATTCTTATACAACTCAGGGCTACTTGCTGAGAGGCAGCATCACCTATAATGAGGTGGGTCCTCCTACATCAATTATCAACCAAGAAAATACACTACAGGCTTACCCACATGCCAATACAATGGAGGCTTTTTCTCAACTGAGGTTCTCTCTTCCCACAATATATCTCTTCACAAATATATCTAGGTGTGTCATGTTGAGAAAAACCAAACACCACAAAAAGTAACAGCTATTTAACAGAAAATAAAGAAGTCTTGATTTGTGTTTGCTGTTCATTTATAATTTAATGATCAATTTCATCTGAACTCTTTACTTTTAGTAAGCTTGTACATTGAAAAACACAAATGCTAGGACAGAAACCAAAGAAAGATATGCAAAACACAAAACAGACAAGTCAGTTAACTTCAAACTACACTGAAATGATATAAAACATTAAAAATAATAATTCCTTATGGTTAAAGAAAACAAAAATATTACACGTGGTTAAAAACTAAGGTTAATTACAAAGAGTGATCTAAAAGAAAATAAACAATAACTTCATAGGCAGTTGGAGGAGTTAGTTATATTTAAAAAGAATAGTGGACTTACTGGAATTAAATATTCTTAACTTATTATGTGAAAGAGTTTAATTTTGTAAAGAACAATAAAATGTATGTCTACAACTCTTAAGAATAGATTTCTAAATAATCAGACTGTTTTAAATAGGAAAACAATAAAGATAACCTAAATTGTAGTTGGCAATTACTGAATTTAAAAAATGCAGTTGACACACTTTTTAAATACAAGCAGTTTAAGAACAAGTATTTAAATATATTCAAGTTCCAAGAACATGAACATACAAAAATAATTTTTGAAAAACTAAAATCAGTCTTAGTAATCTAATGAAACAACCACTTTTAGCATGGGTGGCATTTCTCTGTATTCTGGAATACTTCTATATTGCTTGGAAAGCACATAATTTGAAACTTAAAAAGAAAAAAGATAGGAATAGCAAACTGGTAATGACTTTACCTAAAAGTTGGACATTTTTAAGCTTTTCGGAGTAACAATTGTAACTCACTTCTCACTGAATCCGTGCCTCCTAACACCGCCCAAACCTCAGAGAGCAAGGCTGTGTTATATGACTTCTAAATACCTTTCTCTTTATATTTATGTTGTGTTCTAAAACAAGAAAGCACAAATGAGAGCTCAAATGAATTAGAGCAATCTATTTTATCATTTTCTTAATCATGTATCTAAAAATTTGAATATTACTACAATCACATTTAATTCCAAGTGACACATCCAAGTACTACAAATAAAAACATTTTAGAATGGAAAACTCACATAAAACCAAAGATAATATGGCAGAATAACAAAATGCTCTTCAGAGTTCTTATCTTTCTTTTTATGACTTTATATTGCTATAAATCAGTGAAGAGTCTTCACCAAAGATAAAGACTCTAGGGCTTGCTGGGGAATACCTTTAGTCCCTTTGGAAGAAAAGGGGTGGAGACATCAAAAGTGCCTTCAGGTCAGGTAAATAGAACATTGAGAGCTAAATCCAGGGTTGCATTTTTCCATAACAATTAAGTACTAACATGGGCGTGCAACTGCTGTGTGGTGTTTCTGCTTTGTTTTGGAAGAAGTTTGCCAGCTGTACCATATGTACTTCCTCAAAAGAGTATTCACCCTGAAAGTACACCTGCCTTTAAAACCAATGCACAAGGCTGGGGAACACAAGCTTAGGGGCACAACACTTGTCTAGATGCTCAGGACCGGAATATGGTACTGCACCAAAAAGTAAATAGAGAGACTATAACAGAGACAGATCTCCGTATGGTATTGATAATGACAAATCCCTCACTACACACTGTTTCATGACATCGGATGTGTGAACTATTGAGACTATTTCTTCCAGCACCTCATGACTGACCACATGAGCTCTGTCATACAATTTTCTTTAAAATATAGTCTTTAAACATGCTTTGTCCTTTCCAGTTATTTCTTCATTATCAAGAACCTAAGTTTGTTTCGTTTGTTCACTTTTAAGTAAATTAATTTCAACTTAGGATTTAGAAAATAATTATGCTACTATTATTTTTAGAATCTGTCTTTCAGGACATCTTAAATCTGTTCATTATTCAATCACATAACAATGTATTCCCCCTTACATGTTAAACCTCAAGGTTTCCTCATCATTTCCATGTTTCCTTTCATCTCTTAAAATTTAGCTTCCTGTATTATTCCCTATTTGCTGAGATTAACTCTAGAGAGCTATCATGATATAAAGACATCACTATACTAAGTAAGAAACTGAGATGAGAATGAAAAGCACAACTGTTCAGAAAGAGCCTAGGGTGGCCATCTCAGTCTGGCAATGCCTACATATGCCACTAGGAACAGGTATACTGGTCAGAGTCTACACAGGTAGTTTTGTATTTCATTTTATTTTGGAAAATTACTTAATGGGGAGGCCAACTATAGTCTACTAGTGCAACTAACATCCAAAATTTTAAAAGATTCAGGTCAGCCAGTGTTAGTAGTATCACTACGTCCCTCTATTAATGTATTAGAATGAATGCTAAGATTCAGAGAAATAGTTCAGAAAGGAAAATTAATCCCTCAGATACACAAGCCTGATGGATCATAGTCTCCTGTTGAAAACAGTGGCTCTGTAAAGACGAGTCTGCCAAGCAGCACTGCATCTCTCCAACACTGGCCATGCTGGTGCAGAATAACACACCTATGCATCTACTGTCTCTGCTAAAAATTAGGATATTTGATGATACAGTTCTCTGATCATCTATTATCTGTAGACAGGAATAAAACACCTCTGTCAGGACATGATTAATACTATAACAAAGGTTTACTAAACAATCAAATGCTAGTTTTGTGTGTGTTTGTGCCTGGGTTTCTTAAAAAACCCTCATGTTTAACCAGAACAAATATTTGAACAACTAATTTAGAAACACAACATAATATGAATTTTATATACTGTAGTTTTTATATTATATGGAACACTGATAAGTTATTAAGTGTCATAAATAAATTATTGTATGAATATGATTTTTGCAAGTTCATAGAAATTTGACAAGAGAAATTCCTACCCTGAAGATTTCATATTGTGAGATAGTTAATAATCTAGGGAGTTAAACCACTATTTTGAGGGTTAAAAGGGTATTCTAGAAAGAAAAGTGAGCATATTTAAGAAGACAAGGCACCAGGGCATTGACAGTCTCTCTGTACCCGCTAGGCCTCCCCTAGCCACATATATATATATATACATCCTCCCTGCCCCCAATGCACATGCTTAATCAAGAGGATGACAGTAGGGTGGTGGTGCACACCTTTAACCCCATCGCTCAGAAGGCAGAGGCAGACTGATATTTTTGAGTTCCAGGACAGCCTCGTCTAAAAGGGAATGCTAGAACAGCCAGAGCTAACGGGAAACCCTGTCCTGAAAAACCAAAAACCAAAAGAGAGGAAAGGAAGGAAGGAAGGAGGGAGGGAGGGAGGGAGGGAGGGAGGGAGGGAGGGAGGGAGGGAGGGAGGGAGGGAGGGAAGAGAAGAGAAGGGATGCAGCAGCGAAGACGACATCAGCTGCACTGAACATGCAGGCCAGGACTTCTTGACTCATTTTCTCAGTGTGTGTGTGTGGGGGGGGGGGGGGGGACGACGACTTGCCGTGCCGTGCCATGCATGTGGTGACCAGAGGACAACTTGCAGAACTGCTTCTTTCCTCCACCATGCAAGCTCCAGGGATCCACTCAGCAGCAAACACTACGTCAATTTGTCAGTCCCTTTCATGATTTTTGTTTTCTGTTTTTTGTTTTGTTTTGATTTTTTATATTTTCTTGACAATGATAGGCATTGAACCAAAAACTTTGTGCCTGCCAGGCAAATGTTCTGGTCCTGAGGCAAACTCTCAGCCCTCACAGAAGGGTTTGGAACAAAGATGTTGTGCCAGCAAAGTTTTTATTTAGTCCTTCCGCTCATATTAGAACATGAAGGAGACTACACTAGCTTCTAAGACGTGAGATTATTTCAATATTCGTGATTGTGCTGCTTCAATCTCTCAATAAAATAATGTTATTTCAAGTATTACAAAAATTAATACCATAGAGTACTACAAGTTTCCTCAAAATAATATTTGAACATATTCTTGTAAAAAGAAAATCCTCTATCTCAATCTCATTTGCACTAATTATTACCTATTAACATTTTTGTCTCAAGATTACAGGAGAAAGTGTGAATGATGAATCCTTAAGAAGGGAATACTCTAGAATACCTGAAAAATAAGCACACTTATTAGGAGGCTCCCAGCTATTAGGAACAGGTCATACTGCAAGTTCCTAACTGTTTTATAACAGTATGATATGAGTATAGGGCCTCTAGAGTAGAGTTGTTCTATATGTTCTAGAAGAAGCAGATTCACTTAGTTTATGTCTGTGGAGTTAACACTGCAGAAGTTAAATAGTTAACTTTTCCATGTCATCTGAAAACTTTATTTTCATGATTGCTTTATTTCATAATCTTGAATAAATTTATCATCAGAAATATCACATGTGAACCATGGTCCAGAAATAGTTTATTTTACGAGAACATGACAGCATAAGGGCCAAAGCCAGGTGGTGGTGGCACACACCTTTAATCCCAGCACTCGGGAGGCAGAGGCAGGCAGATCTCTGTGAGTTCGAGGCCAACCTGCTATACAAAGTGAGTTCCAGGACAGCCAGAGTCGTTGCACAGAGAAACCCTGTGCAACAAAAAAGCAAAACGCAGCAGCAGCAACAAAAATCATGAGGCAAAGGGGCCAGCAAATTGGCTCCGTGACACTATTGATAGCCAAGCCAGATGATCTAAGATTCATACTTGGAATCCACTTGATAGAAACAAACTGACTCCCACAAGGTATCCTATGACTTTCACAAGTACCCTTGTATCCACTCACAGACAAAAAATAAAACAGACAGATGACAGAGAAATGATATATGATATAGATAGAAAAAAATAGATGAGAGAAAGAAAGAAAGAAAGAAAGAAAGAAAGAAAGAAAGAAAGAAAGAAAGAAAGAAAGAAAGAAAGAAAGAAAGAAAGAAAGAAAGAAAGGAAGGAAGGAAGGAAGGAAGGAAGAAAGGAAGGAAGAAAGAAAGGTAGATAATAGAAAGAGAGATGATAGATAGTTGGTGGGTAATAGATAAATGGATAGACAGATAGACAGACAGACAGACAGACAGACAGACAGACAGACAGACAGACAGACAGATAGATAGATAGATAGATAGATAGATAGATAGATAGATAGATAGATAGAGATGGAATGGATAAATAGATGATAGAGGAACAGAGATAGAAGAGAGACAGATGGATAGAGACAGAGAGAGATAGATAAGAGAGAGAGATGATATAGAATTGTTGCTGTTGTGGTTTTAAGAAAAACATATAGTCATAACATCTATCTTCTTTAAAAAAAAAAAAAAAACCCAAAAAGAGAAATCTTCTAGCAGACACTGAAGAAAAGTCTGGTTCAAGTCTCACAACAATTGGGCCAACAGAGTACAACAGTAAAATGAAAAGTGTAGAGAAACAGCATCCATTCCATCAGTCCAAACTTGATAAAGGAGATAGAGGTAAGTCATATCACGTTCTGAAAACTACTTCCTAACTAAACTCATAACCTAAGTTTCTTAAACACTAGACCCAAAGCTTAAAAGATCAGTAAAACTTTTATGCATGTACATAAGGAAACATATATAAAAATGCTCATAAGAGCATTATTTGTAATTACTTTTAGTTACAAATGTAATCTAAACAATTACTGAGGAAATATAGGTGTATAAATACAGCTTATACAGCATTAGTTGAATAAAGAAATGAGGTTGGAAAAAGAAATATTGACCAATACAAACACTTTTGCTATGCCACATACCAACCCAAACCTCAATGCCCAATTGCTTAGGAAAGTTGTTAATTTAATTCATTGTTCCATAGATCACAGGTGATAATCCCCTCAAAAGTTGTTCCAGTAGTTTTGATCTTTGCTGAGAATCACTCTTAAATGTACAGTCAGTTGAGGTTTGAATGTGCATAAAACAAAGAAAGGTTAAGAAAATTCCAATTAAAGCCCTAATATACATTCTCATGGAACTTGAAAATTGTATGCCTGTGTGTGTATGTGTGTGTACAATCACAATACACATTTATATCAACAATCTAAGAGACAAACATCACCAATGAAGAAATATATTAACATCATTGTGTTTATTTGTATTAAAATGTACAAATACAATACGGATTATTGTATGCTGATGATGTAACCATCTATCCCTTACAGATTGTAGTTGATTTCCTAATTCAGTGTTAAGTGTCACTTAAACTGAAATTTTAAAATTTGTATTTCAAAATGATTACTAATATAACTTATATTAATTCAACATGTCAATTAAAACAAAACAGTTCCTTTTAAAGGGCCAATAGCTGCCCTATAACTAGGATTGGAAGGTTCTAGAATTCAGAATAGAAATAGTTTTACATAGTTTAGCTGTTTTATGCTCATTTAGCAGTCACTGTCATGGCTGCTGTAGTAAATTACTCCCTTGTAAAACAATGATAAAACAAGGCTGCTGAAGACCAGGCCTACTATTGAAAACCTTTCATCTCAGAGGCAGAGCCTGAGACAGAGACAGGGAAGCTCTGTTTATGTGAGAGGCCAGCCTAGTCTGCAGAGCAAGTTCTAGGCCGTCAGCGACACAGTGGGACTGTCTCAAGGAAAAAAACAAAACAAAAAAAACTAGCAAACTAACACAACTGATTCCTCAAGTAAACTTTTCTAAGCACTTTACAGGGCCAGTCCATCATAAAACAACAGAAAAGGCTATTAATTGCTAGTTGTCATCATTTAACTTTTCTTTTATAGGTCTTGTTCACTATCATAAGCCAAAGAAGTTAAGATTTTATTGAAACCACCTCATTACTTGAAAAGGGTACCAAAAAAAAAAAAAAAAAAAAAAAAAAAAAAAAAAAAACTTTAGGAAATCAAATGTATGATAAAGAAAATTATCTATTATTACACAATATGAAGAATACTTCAACATGCATAAGAATGGAAGCTGAAAAGTAAAGAAATAATCATTATCCAGAATAATAAGAATTTGAAGAGACTGAATCCATTTAACTTTCTAAACTACTTTTAAGATTAGGGGTTACATTTTTGTCCAATGACTATTAGGTACTTTAAAAAGAGGCTAATGTGAAAACTTGGAGAATATCTAAAAGCCAATTAAAATACAAGATATTTATAGTTCCAGTATCTGTTTGTAGATAATGACTACGTCAAATAACATCTTGATCTAAGCCAAGGGAACAGTGTTTTCCTTTTCATTGGTCAATTTTCAATTGGGCAAAGAGAAGAAACAGAGGCAGAGGAGATGGCTCGGTGGTTAAGCATGAGGACTGGAATTTGTATACACAGAACACATGTAAATGCAAGATAGGCAGCCACCTGTAACTCTAGCCTCAGGTGGACACATACAAACACCCACACGTAAACATGCGTGTGCACTCCACATACACACACAAAAATGGAAAAGAAAGTAAACACTTAAGAGACAAAGAATAAGACTGAAAGGAGACAGGGAAAAGTAGTAGATGGAAGGTGCAGATACTCAGGGTCAGGGAGAAGAAGTACATGGCAAGTGATGGCTCAAAAGCAAGACCCAGGACTTTGACTTATTCTGTAGTCAACACTTAATTGAATTCCATTTCTTTCTTTTCCAAAGCCTGCACCTTAAATACGCACATGCAATCCCAGGTCTCTGTAGGATTTCCCATTTTCTATGGATGGCAAAGGAAAGCGTGAGGCCAATCCTGTAATTGTTTGTTTGTTTGTTTCTCCAAGACAGGGTCTCACTATGTACCCTGGCTGTCCTGGAATTTACTATGTAGATCAGGCTCGCTTTGAACTCACAGAGTTCCACCTGCCTCTGCTTCCCAAGTGCTGGGACTAAAAGCATGCACAACTAAACCCAGACAACCCTACAAGTTTTAATATATATGGTCAAAATTTTTTGAGAGGGTACTTTAACATGAACTTATTCCAGTCCCACATGTTTTCAAAAACTGGTGCCAGGAGACCTAGTCCAAATAACACATCTAAATAATTTGAAATCCCAAATAACTAAGAAAATACTTGCCCTCTAAATAGGTATTTTTAATGAGCTAATACATGCTAGAGTTCATATGTACCACACATTCCAAACATTGATTCACAAACAGGGGTAACTGATTCTAGAGAGAAAATGACATGCTTTGAAACTGTTTTGGTTATCAAAACTTAGTGAGTGTTGTGCTAGTATTTAATGCTACAGATCAGAGATGCTACAAAATATCCAATAATGTACAAGACAGAATTCCAGGTATGAAATGTTAGTTATGCCACTCTGAAGTAGAGGGGAAAAAACGGAAAAGAATAGGAGAGAAAGGTGAACGAAAGCTATCATTTCCTATATATCATTATCATTACTTGTTGGAATCATTAGATGGTTGTCTTTTATAAGAATCATGCAAAATGCTAAGGAAGATGTTATTTCATGGATTCCCAAGGGAGCAAACAGTCACAGACCAAACAGGAAGATAAAGTCACAGGGAATGCTTAGTGGTTGTGTTTCTATATGATCCAGTCTATCTGATGGCTCGGGGGAAAACAACAATGACCCAAACTGCTTCAAAATGCAAGTGTCTGTAACACTGCAATCCACTGGAACTGCAACATCTGGAGCCAACACCATCTCCTCACTCTCAGAGCAGAGGGATTCTTTAAACAAAGAGGGAGGGAGGGAGGGAGGGAGGGAGGGAGGGAGGGAGGGAGGGAGGGAGGGAGGGAGGGAGGGAGGGAGGAAGGAAGGAAGGAAGGAAGGAAGGAAGGAAGGAAGGAAGGAAGGAAGGAAGGAAGGAAGGAAGGAAGGAAGGAAGGATCATGCAGTAGATATCAAGACAAAAACCTATGAATAAAAAATTTTAATCAGTCCCCTCTAAAGTAATTTTCTTATAATTATACACTTATATATGCAAACACATACCTTCAACTTTATTTTTCTAAGGTGTTAGTCTTTCATTTTCTTAGACATATAAAGCTCATTTAAGACTCATTTTTTTCCACAGAGCTTAATAACCTCGGCATTTTTCTTCTTTACTGTACTTAGAACTTTTCACTTAAAGGAGCTCTTTGACCGGTCTGAATTACCAATATCACTAGTCTTAATACAGTGGCGCCATTATTACCTGATGATAGGCAGTGCAATGTCACCAGAGTTCACAATGTGACTGAGATGACTGCCGGAAAGACACTTAGAAAGCAGGGAAACACTAGACAAATGGATGACTTACATCCAGTATGGGATAGAGCAGGTGGATCCAAAAGTATTTCATGTTACTCAAAACAGTGAACAATTTAAAATTTATGAATTGTTGATTTATCCAATTTTACATTCAATACCTATGAACTATACCTGATCATGATAAGTGAAATCAAAGGTAAAACCATGGGAAAGCGGAACTGCTAGAATACAACTTTGTTCACACAATAGCCACTAAATCAATCTTTTATATGTCAGGGAGTATGCAGTATTTTCATTTGTGAACTACAAAAATATACATCATTATTTATGTGGCTATATTCTCAATTCTGCCAGTCTAATGTATAAATGTTCTAGATACACAAAACAAAAGAAAGCCCAATAGAGAAGGACTAAGAAACAAACAAGACATATTTATTTTCATTTCAATAAACTTGGTACAAAAAGGTAATATATTATAAGTAAATCAATCATTATAGTAGGAGTTTAGAATGACTGATTGACCCTCACAGCCATATTCTATGATTAATAAATAATTTAGTCAGAACAAATTTTTTAAATCACTATTATTTCTGAAATTGTTAAAATACTTGTCATGTAAACAGAGAGATAAAGTAAAAGGTATATAAATCAAAGTTATGAAGGTTAAACACAAATTATTTAATAAGTGAAAGCTGATGTCTTAGTTGGGGTTTCTATTGCTGTGAGCCGACATGGTGACCATGGCAACTCTTATACAGGAAAACATGTAATTGTGGTGACTTACTTGCAGTTGAGAGGTTTAGTCCATTATCCCCATGATGGGAAGCAAGATGGCATGCAGGCAGACACTGTGCTGGAGAAAGAGCTGAGAGTTCTTACACCTTCACTCACAGACAATAGGAAATGGTCTTTCTCAATGATCTTGGCTTGAACATATATGAGACCTCAAAGGCGGCCTCCACAGAAATACAGTTCTTCCAACAAGACCACAGCCACTTCAACAAGGCCACACCTCCTAATAGTGCCACCACCTTTGAGGGCCATTTACTATCAAATCACCACAGCTGATATGATTGTTTTTGACCAAAGACCTTGACGAAAATACGTATCCAGGTCCTTGTAATCATGAAAAATAACACTAAGAGATCTGAATTATAATTCTCTAGATATACCACATTCTCACTTAAGACATGCACCTGCACAGATTAAAACTGCTCTGTGATGGGTGCTTGTAGCTAAATGCTTTTTACAAAACTGCCTTTGAGAGGTAAGTTAAAGTATCACCACCCTTTAACCTGGAAAGCAATATTCTAAAGAACAAAGGAATCCTGAAATAAAACTGACTTCTGTTTACCAAATTAGATAACACATAAAGCTGCACTGAGTGAAACCTTTAAATTTTATCTGAAAACAGATACATAGTTACTGCAAGGCTTCATGAGGAAAACAAAACAAAACAAACAGTTCAGCAGTTTAAACAAAAAGAAAAGAAAGCAAAACTAAGAACATAATATTCAACAATTCTATGACTAATGCTCAGAATCTAGTCTAAAGGAGGTTAAACAAGGACAAGTTAAAATGGGATGTATTTAAGTGAATCACAAAGAAAATAAGTTTACAACTTGTTGCCTGACTATGAAGCAATCGACTAACAGACTAAAACTGTGTTTAGTCTTGAGAGTAACAACACAAACTAGGTTATATGTTCAGGAACTTACAAGAAGATGAGATGGGCTAATAAAAGAGTTTTCAATTTTATCTCAAAGATACCCAAGCAGTGTGCTCAGCAGAGAAAAAAAAACCTTTAAATAAAAGTAAAATATCAAAATGTAACAATTATGTATAAAAACATTTATAACCTCTACCACTGATCACTTTGACCAAAAATCCTTAAAATTCTTCTCCATCTATAAACAATTACACCTCCTTCACAATAAAAGATTCAAGATCATTCTTTTGCTCTATCATTGAAATTCAAACCAAAAAAATACAACACTGTATATTAAAATTGGTGTACTTTTGAATTATATTGTAGCTGAACCTGTGGGTTTCAAACTTTCTTAGTAGAAGAATTCTATTCGTTTTATTTTTCCCACATACATAATCTTCTTAAGGAGTGGCGGGGGGGGGGGGGGGGGGAGGCAGAGAAAAACACAAAGGGCCCCTGATGGAATCTAACAGTGAGGGCTCCGAGTCCCATAAATAAGGTACTTCTAAACTTTGGTGATTTGTAAATTTTTCAAGTAAAAATAAATAAAGGGAGAAAACATACATATTTATTTGATCCAATGAAATAAAATCACACAACTAACCCTAACCAAAATCAAACTACTAATCTCATTAACCAACTGAGATATACAAGTGGAACAGACGGTTACAAGACATTGGAACATGAGAAGAATGTAAAAGTACTGCTGGCCTAGAAGAAATCAGTAATTGATAATTACTCAGTTAAAAGGTGAAAATGATCACGAGAGAGTCTAGTAGCCTAACATGAATTACTTTCCCATGAGTAGAGCACAGTTTGGCATCTAAGCACAGCTTCAGAACGTAATCAAGTGCTTTTATCTTTAGAAAGGCTACTGTCTACAAAGCAGTCCCCAAGAATCACTGAGTATCAACTGGAGGATTGCTCATGTCTGGTTGCTTCCACCCCAGCCTGCACTCATTACTTCACCCCATTAACATTCCACACTGGGAGTCCTTTACCAGTTTTATGAGGCGAAACCACAAAACGTCAGGTTAACAAAATCCTCACACAGCAATTTCACCTTAAAATACTGCCTGTCAGGAATGTGGTTCCAAGATATTCAATAAATCACTAGCTTTATAAAGCAGGTTGCAAGTCAAGTAAATTAAGATCTTTCATCAGAACACAATCGAGATTAATCAGATACAAGCAGACTATTGGAAGTGCCACACTCGCGGGCAGGGCAGTGCGACAGGAGATGTGTAGTATTGCTGGCCACGGGCTCCTGCTGTTTATAGTTCCCCTTGAACACAAACAGAACACAGGGCGATGGGGCACACACTTACTGCTTCTATTCCTGGTTCTTCCGCTTATGACTGGTGTATCTTTGAAACAATTTATAAGCCCCCTTGAAATGTGCATGTCTAAGCCTATTTTCTCAGTTTAAAAATGAAGAAATCTTCATTACTTAAAAAATGTAAGATAAAGTGCTATGAATAGGATCTGATAATAGTAAATGGTAATTTTTACTTGCTAATCTGAGTAAAAGATGTTGTTCTAACTCCTAAGGAAATCACTAAGCAAGGCACCTGTCTCTGTTCCTATACTCCTGTGATTAACAAAATCAGAATGAAAATAAAGCGAACATGAGAAGTGATGGTGTACTCATGAGCCAGCATGCATCTGTCAAGCATGCATCTGTCAAAATTTCCACCTGTACTCCTTCCTTGCTCTGTAGGACCAAAGAACATGAATAATTCAACCTTGTCCATCCATACACCATGCTGGTTAACACGGTTACTAGTGGAATTTGCCTGTCAATGTGGCAATTGCTAATCCACACTAGATAAAATACTCTAAACAAGTAACCACAGGTAGTGTGCTGAATAGTTCTTATGTCAACTTGATACAAGCTGAAGTCATCTTGGAAGTGAAACGCTTGATTGAGAAAATGCCCCCAGCAGACAGACCTGTGGACAAGCTTGGGGTACATTTTCTTAAGTGATGATTTACCTGAGATGGCCCAGCCCACTGTGGTCATAGGTACTATAACAAGGTGGGCTGAGTAAGACATGAGGAGCAAGCCAGTAAGCAGCATCTTCCATGGCATCAGCACCAGCTCCAAACCTGACTTCCCTAGATGATGGAGTCTAAGATGCTTTTGGTCATGGTGTTTATCACAACAATGGAAGCCCAAGGACAGGTAGAATGGCCAGTGCTGGATGTATCTTCTGTTCTCTTGTCACCACAAAACAAGTCTGCTAAAGAAACATCACTGGAGACTTCAGTCTTTCCAGGACTATCACAAAGGGCAGAAACTAACCCTAGTGAATCCTCAATCATACACTCGACTACGGAAGGTGGCATCAGTTGTCCAGTGGCCTCACTAAATAACTCAGTAATTCTTAGGCAACAAATATCAGGACCTTGAAAGAAAGAACTCATTTTTAGGACTGAAATGGTCTCTTTTTGAAAAGTAGTAAAGGTAAGAGCTCCAAGCCAAACAATTACATGCTACTGGAAACCAGAAGCCACAATCCAAAGGAACAGAACTGTCAAAGTTAAAACTCTAAAACATTAACATTGGAGGAAAAACACATGATTCCCTGGTGCTTATAATAAACAGTCGTTCCCTTACATGTGCTCAGCTTACAGCAAATAGTGAGGCATGATGTGATTTAACAGTAGTTAAATATTAATGATAATAAGCAAGCATTAACATGTTATATACCTAAAATGCATTATTTTACACATATAAAAATTCTATCACCCCAATTTTCCAGAAAGGAAGCAGAGACCATAAGAGGTCAACTAACTTCTCAATATCGGAAACTGGTAACAAGTCAGTAAGTCGAACTAAAAACTAAATGTAAGGGACTAGAGAGATGACTCTATGATTCAGAGAGCTTGCTGCTCTTGCAGAGGATATGACACTATGTCCAGGGGATCTGATGTCTTTTCTAGCCTCTGAGACCACCCCATACATGTGCGTACACACGCATTCACATGCATGTGCATATACACATAATTTTATAAATCAATTTTAAGACTGAGTCTTGCCGGGCGGTGGTGGCGCACGCCTTTAATCCCAGCACTCGGGAGGCAGAGCCAGGCGGATCTCTGTGAGTTCGAGGCCAGCCTGGGCTACCAAGTGAGCTCCAGGAAAGGCGCAAAGCTACACAGAGAAACCCTGTCTCGAAAAACCAAAAAAAAAAAAAAAAAAAAAAAAAAAAAAAAAAAAAAAGACTGAGTCTTCTCTCTGTAATAATTGTTCTTTATTCTATATCCAAAGGATTCTACATAAGGAGTCTATCAGTCTCTAGCAAGATTTTTGGTAAAATAGTCACTTTCACAACATTAATTCTACCAATACACGAGCATGAGATGTCTTTCCATTTTCCAGTATCTTTATCTCTTTCTTCAGACATTTAAGGTTTCACTGTAAGAGTCCTGTATTCTTTGGTCAGGTTTGTTCCTATATGCCTTATTTTCTTTAAGGCTATAGGGAATGGGAGTGGATCGATCGATGATCTCCGTTCTCTGTGTATTTGCCGCTGGTATATAGTACAGCTGTCGACTTATGAAAGTTGATTCTGTACTCTTCTACATCAATGGATTTATTTATCATTTATAATAGTTTTCTAGTACAACTTTGGAGATTGCTAATATATAGTATCATGTGATCTGTAAATAGGGACAGTTTGACTTCTTTTGCCGTTTGTATTCCTTTAATTCCCTTCCCTTGCCTTATTGCTCCTGCTAGGATAGAAAACAATATAACAAAGGAGTTGGGTTGTGACCACCGCTGTCTCATGTCTGACTTCACAAGGATGGCTTCAAGTTTTTCTACATCTGCGATGATGTTGGTGTGTGTTTCTCAAAAAGGACTTTTTTGTATTTATGTATCTAGTCCTACATTCTCGAAGATTTTTATCATGAAGGCATATTGGACTCTGCCAAAGGCTTTTTCTGAATCTACTGAGATGATCATGTAACTTTTGTCTTTAAGTCCATTACGTGGTTGGTTTCTGGATGTCACACTGCATATGAGACACTAAGAACACGAAGTATCAGCCAAGGATAGTAAAGTTATGTTCTCCCAGTTATATACGTAAAATTTTTCTTTATAATTACTTCAGTATATATACTCCATCTCTTTATTATTATTATTATTATTATTATTATTATTATTATTATTATTTAAACAAAAAAAGGCTAAACCCAGTCTGTCTTAGTTAAGATTTCTATTGCTGAGATGAAACACTTGACCAAGGAGCAAGTTGTGGAGGAAAGGGTCTATTTGGCCTACATTTCCATATCACTATTGATCACTGAAGGACGTCTGGACAGGAATGCACACAGGGCAGGAACCCGAGTGCAGGAGCTGATGCAGAGGCCATGGAGAGGAGCTGTTCACTGACTTGCTTTACAGGGCTTGCTCAGCCTGCTTTCTTACAGAACCCAGGATCACCATTCCAGGGATGGCACCACTCAGCATGGACTGGGCCCTCTCCCACTGATCCCACTGTAAGAAAATACCTTACAGCCAAATCCTATGGAAGCTTTTTCTCAGCGGAGGCTCCCTCCTCTCTGATGACTCTAGCGTGTGAAAAGGTGACATAAAACTAGCCAGTACATACTTAATAAATTCTGAAACTTTGCAAAATTGACCCAGCAGAAATATTAAAAATGTTATCATTTGAAATTTGAAGACAATATACTCAACATTTCACATAATCCTACATTTCAGAATTTGCATTACCAGTATATGACACCCATAGACAAGTATATTGTGTAACTGCCTCAATATAATACACAGGGCTGGAATGAATATATGACCTGACCACTTCCTTGTGTAGTCTTCCAACCAAACTCAAATATTGCCTTGTTATATTGACTGTTTCATCACCTTAGAATGGTTACTAATTAGAAAACTCATTTCAAGTTATTTCCAGGGACAGTAGAAAATAGATCTGTTATGAAAGAGACCTCCTCTACATCACTGTACCCCTGTGGCAGTAACTAAGCTATTCCCGGGGTGTAATCCACTCCAATTAGATCAACTCTTCTCAGGAAGATGCTCACATTAGTCATTCTCATTATTAGAACATTTTCGTACATTGCATTCAAGGTCCTTATTCTATGGTTTATCCTTTTCTTTCTCCTGAGACGACAGTGCAAGGCAGGAACGGCTACACTGGATTGCAATGGTGAGATGGGACTTGATTTCTGGATTGTATCCAGTTCTCTCTCCCTTACATCACTCCCAGCAGGTAGCCAGGGAGTATTTGTTTATAGAACAGTTGGTTTCACAGCACTTGGCTCTAAGTGTGCTCAGGAACTAAATAACCTAACATGTGAAACAGCTCAGTCTTCATCTAAATCTAGTCTTTATATTAACAATAAGTCACTGGAATTGTTCTCTTCAAAAATAATGGATTTCATTATCATGCTTTAACAGACATTTAATCATATTTTGCTCATATTCACTGACCTATTGCCTTTCTATATTCCCCAACTCTGCCTCTGTTTGCCCCGCCTTTCATTCATAGTAAGGCTCACACTACTTCCTTGTCTGATCCACCAAGAAAATATAATGATTGCAAATATGTATACACTATACATACTTGAAAATATATATAGTATAGCAAATTTCACTTAAGAAAAACACTACTAAACATGGTAGTCTTTAACTGACACACAGCTCAAGTATATAGACCTACCAAGATAATTAAGAGACTAATATGCACAAGTAGTAAATTAGGACAGACATACAATGGTTTCATATCTCAGTTAACAAAATTAAAGTCAGCTTTGAAGTGAATAATTGTGAAATCTATTTCTTCAAGGGTCTCCCCGCTTTACTCACACACAGAAATATGAGCTGCTTGGAAAATATGTATCTCTAGGAAACAAGTAAGAACTAGTAACTTGTGAATATTTCAGTTGCTTTCAGCATCACTAAGTCAATACCAAAAAGTTTTGAATGGAGAATAATTGTTGCCTGACTGAGAATCATTATTAATAGTGAAATGAATCTTAGGAGTTTCACCTCAGAGATTACACTGAGGTAACACTGGTCTTATAGTGTATGGACTATAAGATTGTCTACCTAATTCTCTACTTAAACTTTATTCATACATGTTTATAGTCCAAACCCACTAAGAATAAAGTCCAAATGTTATAGGGATCAAGCATCTAGGTAAGGGGAGCATCAAGCTGCAATGCCACCTTGATGGATAGGGTGGTTTTTTTTTTGGGGGGGGGGGTTGTTTGTTTGGTCTTTTTTTTTTTTTTTTTTTTTGAGGCAGGGTTTCTCTATAGCTTTGGAGCCTGTCCTGAAACTCGCTCGCTCTGTAGGCCAGGCTGGCCTCGATCTCACAGAGATCCGACTGCCTTTGCCTCTTGAGTGCTGGGATTAATGGAGTGCACCACTACCGCCCAGCTTGATGGACAGTTTTAACAGTCAATCTGACATGACTTAGAGTCGCCTGGGAAGAGAGCTTCAGTAAGGGATTATATACTTCAGGTCAGCCTATGGCCATGTCTGCCTTAACTGATGTGAAAAGAACCCTCCTGAATGTGAATGGTACCTTTGAGTGGTGGCCCAGAAATGGGAGAGAGAAAGACGTGGTGGTTTGCTCTCTTGACTTTCACTGGTACTGGCATGTTCACCTACCCTGTTGCTGCTAACTCCTTTGATGACATTAAGGCCAACTTCTCTAGACTTCCAATGTCAACTAAGAACCCTGCTGATTCCTTTGTGGATATTAAAACTAGTTCCCGAGGCCTTCCAACATGGACTGAAGACCAGGATTCTCCAAGAATCCTATAGGCTTTGGGCACCAGATAGGACACTGAGGAACCTAGCTTAATGCACTGACCAGCTACTGTGCTTTGGCCTCTCCTTTTTAAGAAAGCCATTGAGCACTCTAACCATATCATGTAAGCCAATCTAATAATCTCTCTTTAATGTATGTTAAATTTATCACTTCTGTTTCTCTTGAAAATTCTGACTAAGACAGCTACTAAAAAACTAACAGCAGCAAATAAAAGAAGGTTAGAAACTTTCAACACCCTTCTTTGTGGTAAAAGTACACACCTGAGAAGGCTATAAAGCCCAAGGATAGAAATTTCTAACCATTTTTAAAGTGGTCAAATGAACTGGAAGGTAACATCATAAAATACCAATTAAAAAAAAAAGGCTTAAAACTTACTTATGTCATGTCCTCTGAAGTCAAATAAACATACATTACCTAACATAGGTAGAGATACATGCGAAAGAAAAACAAACCTCAGAATACACACATAAAATACTGAGTAGTTATTGCTACGTTTTATTAAGAGATTAATGATGACAGGTAAATTTGAGTGCACTCTGATATTAACCAGACTCAGAATCACAATTCTGTCAGGACCTAATCCATTAATATACCTTTGATAGATCCAAAGAAGTGTACTTTTACTCACATACTAATTGAATTGAGTTAATTAATTGCAGCCTAAGCAGAAAGTTCAAACAGACCTCACACAGCATTCAAAGCATAGCTTCAAATCTAACCTTCCCTCCCTTTTCTTTAAACTGGCCCTGGGGATGAAGTCAAGAAATTTCCAATTAATAACAGACTTGCTTTGATGACTCTTCAGTAACTTACTATCATCCCACTTCATAAATTTTTTAGTAAAAGTTCTGGAATTTCAACTAAGACACCACTTCCATGGGAAAACTCTATTTATAGAGTTCCCTGCTGCCAATAAGACAAACTGGCTGAAGATCCTCCCACACCCCACACTGCAGGGGGAGAATCAGTCAACCAGTCAGAGTTTAATCTGTTCCACCAATGGCACAGAAAACTACTCCAGGTTTTTCACTAAATAAATCTAAACATTAGTCTCTCCCGTGTGATTAAGACCAACACTGATCTAGGTTATTCAGAGACAAAAGTGTGTGATCCTGACTTTCAGCAGTAAACGTAACTACATTTAATGCCAAAGCCAGGCCACTCCTGTGTGTGGTGTCCATCAGCTTCAACTGGCCATCACTTCAACCCATGCCAGTTCATTCTCTTCTCACCTACAAGGCAGATGTTGCACACAGCAATGAAGACACATAACTTCTACCACACCAGCCCACCTGTCAATTCAGACATTTTACCTCCTTCTGTCCATATCCACACCAATTTACTCAGATTCTTAACCTCTATGAGAAAATTCTCTAACATAACATTCATCTGGTGCATACAGTTTCCTGGTTTCTTAGCCTACAAGCCATAGATCTCTATCTTCATCTCTTTAATCTGCTCCAAGGATTAGTCCTCCTAACTAGACATTCTTAAATTACTTCAGTGAATCCATTTCACACTTGGGCAATAAATGTGCAAAAACACAAGGGTCAAGTTTCAAACTGTTTTTCATCTAATATAACAAAAATGATACCATTCTGAAATGACTAAGAATGAAACAGAGGGATATTGCAAGCATATACCTATTCTGAGTGAGAAGCAGCCATTGTTTCTGACATAGTAATACAAACAAGAAAGCCAAGAAGACCAAACACTAATGACAATGTAGAGAACTGATAAGGGAAGACACTAGCAAATTGGCCAGTGCTAAGTATTAGGCAAAACACTGGTTCCCAGCCCATTTCCCTATTTTTGCCTTAAGTTAATTCTCACTGCTTCTCATGTTAGATAGGCTTATCATGTAATTGTTACTGAAGTAAATTTTTATTCAGGACTGGTCATCCAACAGACATTTCTCCGGATGCAGTGGGGTGCAGAGAGTAGCAGAGGGTCTCACTGTGCCAGGAAGGCCTGGAAGTCCCTCTGGAGGCTGCACTTAACCCCTACTCATGCTGTTCTCCATCTGAAGTCTGGGATTGCAGCCATGCACCACCATGCCTTGCCTACTTGAACAAAGTTTACTGAATACCTGAAACCACACACCTGAAAGTGAACTTCCAGACATAAGATGCAGACCCCAAATTTGAACTGCTCATAAATTAGTGGGAAACAATGACAAAAATAATTGTGTTTGGAAGGAACTTTAATAAAAATATTCACAAACAACTCCAGGATGTAGACAAGAAGCAAGTAAAAGAGGCTCTTGTCTGCTTGGTGGGGTCCATGAAAACATGCTGAATGAGGAAGTCTGAGATGAGGAGGATGGGGGACAGAGAAAGAAGAAGACTGATGTCCAGCATAAGCACCACACTATCTACACTGAGGAAGACGGCAGGACACAGGCACACTCCTGTAAGGGCTGTAGTTCCAGTGTGGGATGCTGCCCATGGAGGACAGAGCTGTCCTGCTACCAAGTGTGAGATGAAGCAGAAAGCAATGGAAGAGGCCCTTAAAACACTTGGGAGGGAGAAACAAGATCAGATTCTACCATCCAGAGGAGGTTTACAGAAAAGTCTGATAGTTTCTTACCACTCAGAAAAGATGGGAAATGAGAGAAAGGAAAAACTTTGAATGATCAGTAAACATATGGCTAGAGTGACCACACTGAAATGACACCATGGTAAAAAGCTTGGACTAAAGTGAGGAAATTAACTTCCAAATGTTGTGCCAGGGATATCCAACACAGCTATTCCTGATATAACCCAAAATTCATATGCAGAGCAAAGAAAAATGCTGTGGCTACAAATGGTATGGGATATGATACAAATTTAAAAATTCATTTTTATAGAACTAAAAACATTAAAAGGCATGGATTTGGTATTGGTTCCTTTCAGTCATTAGATTCAATACTTTTTTCAATAACATTGGTTTTCATTCAAAGCAATCATTTTTATGTATACAAAATATAAGCATCATTAAAATGTCTTCCAGGCTTTATATTCAAGAATCCCTCAGAGGGAAATGCTTCCTGATAAGGAGAGAATGAAGATGATCTAATTTGGAAGTGCTGTGGTTTGAAAGAAAATGGCCCCCACAGGAAGTGGCACTATTAGGTGGTTTGGCTTCGGTGGGGGAAGTGTGTCACTGTGGAGGCAGGCTTTGAGGTCTTATATATGCTCAAGCCACACCCACTGTCTCAGTTCATTTCTGTTGCCTTCTGATCAAGATGTAGCCAGCAACATGTTTGCCTGCATGCTGTTATGTTCCATCATGATGATAATGAATTAAACTCTGAAAATGTAAGCCACCCCAATTAAATGTTTTTCCTTTATAAGAGTTGTCCTGGAGGCCGGGCGGTGGTGGCGCACGCCTTTAGTCCCAGCACTCGAGAGGCAGAGGCAGACGGATCTTTGTGAGTTCGAGGCCAGCCTGGGCTACCAAGTGAGCTCCAGGAAAGGCGCAAAGCTACACAGAGAAACCCTGTCTCGAAAAACCAAAAAAAAAAAAAAAAAAAAAAAAAGAGTTGTCATGGTATTGGTGTCTCTTCAGCAACAGAAACCCTCAGACGGAAAGGGTCCTTACTAATCATAATATCAAATGTTATTCTAAGTATTTTACTCACATGAATTAACTTAATCTTCATGACTATATGGCAAGATATCTACTATTAATTTTCACATCATACCAATAATAATGCAAAATAAAGAATCAGAAACCCTTCCAGGATCACAAAGCATTGTATAAATACTGGAATTTAATATTAAGTTACAGAGAACCATAGACAGAAACATAAGCTATGGAAAAGCATATCATTCTAGTCAGAACATCTATAGTGTACCTTACTTTATGGGCACTGAGCATAGCCCTCCCTATAAAGTCCCAAGAAAGAGCTCCCAATAACAAAAGATTCCAAATTTGCATTACCATCTTGATAAAACTAGACTTAAATTGTACACATTGAACTTAGTAAATACCAGCCTGGAAACATGTGAAGCAGGCTTTATTCCAAATCTCATCCAGTTTCTTCTTTTAAAAAAAGTGTATATTAATTGTATAAAATAAGCCGGGCGTTGGTGGCGCACGCCTTTAATCCCAGCACTCGGGAGGCAGAGCCAGGTGGATCTCTGTGAGTTCGAGGCCAGCCTGGGCTACCAAGTGAGCTCCAGGAAAGGCGCAAAGCTACACAGAGAAACCCTGTCTCGAAAAAAAAAAAAATTGTATAAAATAATGTATCTGATTACAGTATCTTCATAATTTAAACAAAGAACTTCGCTTTTTATTTGTCCTCAGGACACAGATCCATCTCTTCCTCCCTGCTGCTAGACCTTCCTATTCCTAACCATTCTTCCTTCATTTTCATCTATTTATGTATTTTGTAAGATTCCACATAAGAGAAAAGACACATAATGTGTTTCTTTCTCAGTCTGGCCTCGTTACACAATCATGTATTAAAACTAATCAGGATAATTATTCATGTTAACCACAAATCAACAGTTCCCACCCCTTGTGTGTGTGCACGAACCCCCCCCACCCCCGTTCATGCATGTGTGTGAACACCACATGTGGATGTCAGTGCTATCACTCCCACTTTAGTTTTTAATCATCTTTTTTTACATTTTATTTAAAAATTCTTTTTCATTTTACATACCAACCTCAGTTCCCCCTCCTTCCCCTTCTCCCATCCCCCCCACCTCTACCCACCCTACCTCCCCCCACCCCACCCCCTATCCACTCCTCATAGAGAGTAAGGCCTCCCTTGCAGTCAGCACAGGTTGGCATACCAAGTTGGGGCAGGACCAAGCCCCTCCCCCAGATCCTGGCTGAGCAAGGCATCCCACCACAGGGAATGACTCTAAAAAGCCAGTTCATGTACCCGGGATAAGTACTGGTCCCTCTGCCAGTAGCCCCACAAACAGATCAACCACACAACTGTCACCCACATTCAGAGGGCCTAGTTCAGTCCCATGCAGCTCCCCAGCTGTCCATCCAGAGTCCTCGAGCTCCCACTAGCTTGGGTCAGCTGCCTCTGTGGTTTTCCCCATCATGATCTTGACCTCCACCCCTTGTTCCTATAATCCTTCCTCCTTATTTTTAAGGCAAGGTCTCTTACTGACACTGTAACTTCCATTTCAGCTAGGCAGGCAAGCCCCTGGGACCCTGCTGTCTCTCTGCCTTCCTAGTGCTGTTATTACAGGCATGTGTCACTGCCTGGCTCTTCACACAGGTGCTGGGAAATCCAAACTCAGGGCCTCACGCTGCACAGCAAGTACTTTGCCCACTGAACCATGTTCCCAACACTACAACCTTATTTCTAGACTATAAAACAGAAAAAAAAAAATTGTCCTTTAGTACAATAGAGTAATTAATCTAAATATAAATTAACATTAAATGTGGAATCTAATATTCCTAGTAATAAAAGGAATGTTTGCCAAAAACTGTTTTGAGTAATTCACATATATAACTTTACTTAAACCATGAAAACAGTTACATAATTTTATACTTTTTCTTTTTAGTTACGTGAATACAAGTACCCCAGAGTGAGTGTATGCACATACATGCAGTACCCATGGAGGCTAGAAGAGGGTATTACAGACCCCCAGACTGGAGGTCCAAGGCAGTTAGGAGTTTCCTGATATGGGTGCTAAGAACTGAACTCAGGTCCTCTGGCAGTGAAGTGTACCATCTTAACCACTGGGCAGTTTACTAACCTCTTATCTTTTTTTTTAACCAAGAAAGTAAAACACAGCCATGCTCACTGTTTTCAAATGGGCAGCACAGAGATCTGAATCTACATGAGTCTCACCCCAAAGGCTGTATTCCTGACCACAGCAACTAACCATTTCTGCAAAGCACGTTTGCTGTTTTCTGAGCACCAGCCATCAGCTAGCTCTTTGACATGGGGCTGGTTATGTTCCCTGTGCTTCATCTTGAAAAAAAACTACATAAAAAGAAGATGGTTTCATCAACTTCACAGTGGAGGAAAGGAGACTCCAGAGCCATACAAGCCCCAAAGACACACACACACACACACAAAAAAAAAGCTAACCCAAACAGGTACCTGGAAAGAGTTTGCAAGATTCCAAAGCTGAGACAATTTCTCAATGGTGCTAGGACAAGGAAACTGAAGAAGAGACTTCACAAGTCTATTATTATCTATCTATTATTATTTCACAAATAATTCTGGGAGTAAGCTGAAGCAAGAGAACCTTTCTTGGGGAGTATTTATATGACATCTTGAAATTTCCAAAATTAAAAAAAAAAATACATCTTCCTCTTAAATATATTAAGGCAGACTCATTGTAATTCTCTGAAGATAATCATTCATAATAAAATCTGTAATATTTACTAAAAATTAAATTGTTCTGCCTCCATCAATAAGATAATAGTAATACTAATTTTCATGCATCTTTGTGAAAGACTGCTAAGATATCACAGAAAATGTGTCTGAAAAGCCTCTCACTATTGGCAGAATATGCTAGCAAAGAGGAACGAGGGAGGGAGGGAGGGAGGGAGGGAGGGAGGGAGGAAGGAAGGAAGGAAGGAAGGAAGGAAGGAAGGAAACAGATGAGAGAAAAAGAAAGCATACAATAAAATCACTTAGGTAAAATTTATATTTATCTTCCAAACAAACGTTTTAAAGGATGACCACCAAAACAATAACCCTGGCTACTCCCCGGGTAAGTAGAAAACTACTGCTACTTCTTGATGTTTTCCTTTCCAGCTGATTTGTAGCATGTCACATGTTTCTTATGTTTGAGAAGGAATAACTCAAGCTTGAATTTTCATCATGAAAACTGAAAAAGGCTGGATCAGATAGGACTTTAAACACTATTCAACATGAAGGCGGGTAACATCAATCACATGACTCCTCAAACTCCTAGCTAACTCATAAAATACTTTTTCATACACCTGTAATGTCAATAAAAATTAATCTGGCAACATTTCCTGACTGTCCGTCAACACACTGTGTCAATCACTAATATAAGCTGTGCGTTTCAGCTTACCAAGACATTCCCATTGAAAAGCGCAAAGTCCACTAACTGGGGAAAACTAGGACACATCTATATGCACAGAAAGGAAGCTATCTACAAATACTTCTGAAGGCAACGGGTTTCTAATTTGTTTGGAAAGATTTTTTTTTTTTAAAAAAAGGCCCAAATTAAGTTTCATGACAATTCTAGATCAATGAGTAAACATTAGCCCTACACTTTTTCATTTTAAATTTTAATAATTAAAAAGCCTCAATTTTTACAGTGCTTTAGAAATGTAATTCCTATGATTATAACAGGTGAGTTTGCAAGGATTTCCCCTACTCTGCACACACATAAGATAGTACAGTGACATTATTGTTAACCACAGTAGTTCCTTATGCTGCCAAAATAAAATACCTAAACTGGGTAATTAATAAATATTAGACACTTACTTCTCATGGATCTAACAGCTGGGAAGACTGAGAATAAAGTGCCTGCAGGGTCTGGTCTCTGCTTCCAAGACAGTCCCTTTCATGAACATTGTTGAGTTCTATGGAGAAGCATTTTGGATATGGGCTCTATAATGCTTCCACTACCTATCACTTTATCTATAAAATCAAATCAATATGACTCTACTATAGCTGGAGTTTTCCTGCCTTGCTCACAGTCAGGACAAATCTTTGTCACCCACCAGTCCCACAGCCGCTCAGACCCAACCAAGTAAACACAGAGACTTATATTGCTTACAAACTGTATGGACGTGGCAGGCTTCTTGCTAACTGTTCTTATATCTTAAATTAACCCATTTTTATAAATCTATACCTTGCCATGTGGCTCGTGGCTTACCGGTGTGTTCATATGCTGCTTTTCATGGCGGTGGCGGCTGGCAGTGACGAGGCAGTCATGTGTTTGTGTTTACAACCAATGAGAAGGCAGAACAGAAAGACTATATAAAGACAAACACACAGGAAGTAGGTCTCTTTTTCGGAGAGGTCTCTTGGCTAGCTGCAGCAGGCGGGTAAGACTCTTAGCTCTGATCTCTTGGCGTTCTTCTTTGCATTGGTTCTATGTTTCTTATTTCATAAGACAGTTGGTTACATCTACAATTGGCACCCAACGTGGGGCTCAAATTGGGCGCCACTCTACCATAAGGCAATGGGGTCATGTAAGCAACTTAAGTTCCTTTAGTAGATGAAGAGAAAGAAAATTTAAGACACATACATGATGGAGTGCTATTCTTTCATTAAAAAAGAAGGAGAAAACACAACCCTCACCTGTGACAACATGGACAAATGTGGAAAACACAAAATTAAGTAAGCCAGAGAAAAAAGATAAACACCACATGACCTCCTCACTCATTGATGGAATTCATAAAAGTTGACCTCAGAGAACTAGAATATAATTGTGATTACCAACAGTGGAAAAGACAGGAAGAAAGGGAGAGTGGGAAGAGTCTGATCAAGAGAAACAAAATGACAGACAGACAAAAAAAATTCTACTGTTCTATTACACACTAGGGTGACTACAGCTAACAAAAAGGTATTGATTACTTGACAATAAGTGTGAGAGGCTTATGGACATTATTAATACTAAGGAATAATGGTTAACATGATGAGTATGCCAATTACTCTAACTTTATCATTTTACAATCATACCCATATTGGAACATCATACTTTACCTCAAAAATATATATAATTGTACACATAAAACAAAAATAAAAATATGTTACCAACTTCCAATGAGATCACCTTACCTTTCAAATAGCAACAAATATTTTAACACATAAGTTTGAACAACATCAGTGTTGGCCCCACCATCCACAAAGTCAGCACCATAACTTTCAACTATAAAGTATTATCATAATATATAAACACTGTAAGACTAGCAACTCATTGCCATCTTCTGAAGGATCATGTAATAAATTCCCATTGTTTGCCACATGAATGGTGACCTCTCTAAAAGGGTATATTCATGCAATAGTTGATAAATTAACCATAAACGCTGTGACTATTGAAACTGTGCAACAGACAAAGAAATGACCAAAGACAGATCAAGTAACTTACACAAAGCCTGGGTCAGAGTTAGAATTCAAGACATTCTTTCACTATATAAAACTACTTCTTAACTATGAAGCATCAAACCACGAGTTTCTAAAATTCTGCTTTGGGATGGTCACTATAAAGATAATAAAAAGAAATTCAGAAGAGGTACAAATATTTGTGTTTCCAAGTAATGTGATTCAAAATAAGCCTCAGCACTATTTTAGGAAAATTACCCAAGTTTTCAGATGAAGGAATAGAAAGTATAAAGTTTACCTAGGAACTGCAGTACTGAGACATACAGTTAATTCTTAAAAGCAAACACACTTCTAAGATTCTATTCAAAATGCACAAATTTATTTCTATGATTATAGATCATTTTGGCTGTTTTACTAATCTGAGTACATGTGATAAGCTAGTAAAAACATTAAACTCCATGATAAATTTTTGAAAACTAGAACATATAACATCTGAACATTATCTTTTTAACCAAACCTCACAGGCATTAGACACCATACTCATTAAAGGTGGTGGATAAAGTTGTCAGTAATTAAACTGATCACATCCCTGAAGGCTAACAACCTCAGCAATGACAAGAGCTCACCACGCCCCAGCTGTGAGGAGTGTGGGCTTCCATGCGGCTGTGTGCAGGCATCTTACTTTCCTAGGCCTGCACACGTTCGAGGATTAGAAATTAGTGATTCAAGGATGGAAAGGGGACTTCCTGACTTAACTTGATAAAGATGTTTCACTCCAAATACATCAACACTTGTGTCAAGTCCTCCCCTTGTAAGCAGATAGAAGGTCTCTTTTGTCATGCTTTGTAACAATGAGTACAATAGTAATAAATAAAATCTTAATTCAATCCTGAATTTATTTCTCTGAGACAGACAATTGTGTTCTACCAAATAATTAGTTCTAAGCTAAACCATATAAACTAGACATAATCTTAACCATTCCAATATTTATTTTAAAAGTTTGTGTCCCCATTTCTCATTTGTTTTTTTGTGGTAGCATGGGCAAGGGAAAGTTGCCCTTGCCCTTGTCCGTCAACCCCTGAGGCAGGTGGGAAAGCTGGTCCTGTGGTCTAAGAGTGGGAGAGCTGTGAACTCACGAGAGCAGGCCCTACACCTAGCCTGGGCAACACAATACAGCCAGCCTTGTCGGTGGAGGTGTGAGTGAGCCAGCCCTGAAGTAGTGAGTGTGGGAGACCTAGCCACCCCCAAAATCTGCCATATGGCGGCATGGACTAGAGAGAGATGCTCTCCCCCTCCTCCATCAATGATGAGGCAGGTGGGAGAGCTGTTCCTGACCCCCACCAGCTGCAACACTCGGGAGAACAGGCCCTGTACCACTCCAGGGCAGGACAATAGAGACAACCCTGTTAGCATAGGTATGGGTGAGCCAAGCCTGAAGTTATGAACACGGGAGAACTATTTCCATTATTCATCTGTCTTGTCTTGGCATGGTAGGGGAGAGATGCCCTCCTCACTCCCTCACTCCCCCCACCCTGCCCATCCACACCTGAGGCGGATTGGAGAGCTGGCCCTGTAGACACAAGAAAAAGAGAGCTGTCCCTATCCCCCATCCCACCAGCTACACCACTTGAAAGAGAAGGCCCTGAACCTTGCCTGGGCAACACAATAGAGCCAACCTTGTTGGTGGAATTGTAGGTGAGCCAGTCCCAAGGCTGTAAGAGTGGGAGGGCTATTCCCACTACTTGTCTGTCATGTGGTGGTATGGGAGGGTGAGAGACACCCCTTTTACCCCTCTCCCCTTATGGCCTGCAAAAGATGAGAGAGCTACAGCACTCGGGAAACAGGCCCTGCTCCTCACCTAGGCAGTACAGCAAAGCTGCCCCATGGTCAGAGGTGAGGGTGACTCGGCAAAACAAAGATACCCTCATTAATAATCAGACATGTGGTAGTATGGGCAGAAGACAGATGTCCTTCCCCCACCCACCTCCTGCCCATCAACACCTGAGAGAGGTGGAAAAGCTGGCCTTAGGGTCATAGGAGCAGGAGGGCTGTCCCTAACCCTCACCAGCTGCAGTACTCACGAGAATGGCCCCTCTACCTCTCCTGGGCAACACAATAGCGTTGACCCTAATGGTGTAGATGTGTAGATGTAGATGTGGAGAGCCGATCAGAGGGTTGGAAAGCAAGAGAATTGGCCCTGCCCCTGGCTTATTGCTACAAGAGGTGAATTAGCCTGGGCAACGCTGGAGAGTTCGTCCTGATGGTGACCAACTGGCTGGCTGACCAACCCTACAGCTGCTCGGGCCAAGACCCAGGGTTATGATTTGGCCTGCCCCAACATCCACGCCATCTATAATCTGCTGGAGCACATCAAAGGACCTGACACACAGACCCAAAGCTGCAGGATCTCTATGACATAGGAAAACAACAGGATATCCAGGGAGAGTCCTAGCAAGGACCCAGCATCGATAGTGTAGTAGAAAGAGAAGCCTCAAACCAGACAATGACTGTGCAATGAACACTTGTAAGTAAAAACGTACGAACAAAGGGATTTACGGCATGACTCACTGTGTCACACTGCAGCTTCCATAATCCGATTTTTAAACCCCCCCCCATTTTTAATTTTTTTTTCCTTTTTTCTCTTCAATTTTTTTTATTTGGGGAGGGGTATGCAGAGGCGGAGGTCAGATTCGCAGGGGCAGGGAAATGAATGGGATCAAGATACACAATAAAGACACATAGAATAAATAGAAAAATAAAGAGAAAAAAGGTTGGCTCTAGAAAACAAAAGCAGCAGTAACAAGCTATATCCCTCACTCTTCCCGAGGCTGTGACAATGCTTGAGAGAACCAAATGAAGACAGAGTCTAGTCTGGTTCACAATTTGGGAAGATAGATCTATCACAGAGAGACAGGACGTGAGGTAGCTAACCACACGGAGTCAGTCAGGAAGCAGAGGCAGGTGAATGATGGTACTAAGTTCATCTCCTCCTCACCCTGTATCAAGAATCTCACACAGGCAGCCGGGCGGTGGTGGCGCACGCCCTTAATCCCAGCATTCGGGAGGCAGAGCCAGGCAGATCTCTGTGAGTTCGAGGCCAGCCTGGGCTACCAAGTGAACTCCAGGAAAGACGCAAAGCTACGCAGAGAAACCCTGTCTCGAAAAACCAAAAAAAAAGGAATCTCACACAGGCATGTGTGCAACGTGGTTTAACACACTTCACTCCCAATCGACCCCATTCCTAGCCCCCACCACCCTCACCCCCACTTTTTCCTCCCATCTTCATGGGGGTTATCTGTCTGCAGGCCTCCTCCCCCTCTCCCACTCTCTGCCCACCACATAAACCACGGCAGTTCTGCCCACACTGGATAGACTTTCTGCCTCAGTTAAATCCAGAGGGAGATGCCCTCACAGGACACTCACTCTCAGGCATGGGTCTGTGATGTAATTCTAAATCCAGCCGAATTGACAATGATGATCCAAATATTTTATACTTTAAAATAATTCTGAAGTTAAACATTTTGAAATACAATATTCTTTTTAATTTCCTTTTTTCTTTTCATTTTTTTTTTCAGACAGGGTTATATGATAGAGCCCAGAATGGCCTCAGAAGGTTTGGGGGGAAAAGAAAAAAAGAAAGAAAGAAAGAAATGTGTTGAATGAGTGAAGATAACCACTTGGTCACCCGAAAGGGCCACTTCAGCTGCTCTGCACAGTAGTGGGAATTCCGGGTTGCAAGAGTCAGTTTTTCCTCTCTCCTTCTCTACCTGTTTACATCTGAAAACAATGCCTGGCCATTATCAGATGTTCACTTTACTCTTCTCAACTACAAATAACCTTGAAAGGCTTCCTACCCAGAAATTCTCCTACAGGGTTAGAACTTTTATAAGGGAACACAGTTTTTTTAAAAAGCACCTATTTCAGTTAATTCAATGTTGCGTGTTCCTTTTAATGACTGTACATCATCTGTCAAACAGTGGCTCGCCCATGACTTCCGGTCTTTCTATCAAGACTGATCAGCTAAGTGTGGCCTGCCTTCTACACCGATAGAGCTGTTGAAGAAAGCCTCGTGTTCACATGCAGTAATAATACTTCTTTCAATTCTTGACTTTTTTCTTCCTCTCTATCCTTACTCACTTACATCAAGGTAATGTCCTACTTCCAAAATTAAAAATCTTAGCTAATAATAACGAATTATGCTTCAGTCAAAAGAAAGGTTAATTAGAAACAAATGTATAACCAAAAGGAACAGCCACCACAAACCTTCGTTGTCTTGAAAATGCTTCAACCTTTAAGTTCCTATACAAAGGTATTCCACAACTATTTTGACCTACTCTTCAAAAAACAAAACAAAGGTATTATCAACTCTAAAGTTTTCTTACAGTGTCCTTTAAGAATGGTAGCTCTACAATGGTAATAGCCTCCAAACCATTAAGAATAGATGATATTATATCCCAACAAACATATTAAAAATTGGAAGCATTGTAAGTCAAAAGAGCATTTACATGTCTTGCGAAGGCAGTACATGTGAGACTATCTGTGGTTCACTGTGCTGAGCAAATAGCTGACTGGGAACATCAGCAACTGCATTTTTGCTTTCTGCTGCATACAGCGATGCAGGAGGCATGCTGGTGGGTGCATGAGGAAACTGGTAACATGGAGTGCCCAGTCAAGACGCAGAAAGATAATGCTGGCTTCCTCCCTTTTTCTTCTTCTTCACTCTGGGACCCTGGTCTATGGGATGGTGCCCTCCATGTTGAAGATGAGTCTCTCTATCTCACAGAAGAACACTCTTAGGTGTCATAGAGAAGGCTCAACAGTGAACCAGAATTGACTCTTAACTTCCTGCCGTTGTTTGAGATTGGGTATAGTGTCACAGCTACAAGAAAAGTCATTAATAAAGCACTTTGGCATTATTTGTTGTACTGATTATTTTGGCGGTGCTCTGACTTGAACCCAGGACCTTGGGCAGGCCTGGTTAGTATTCTGCCACTGAGCTATACTAACAGTCCTCTTCAATGTAGGCTACATTAACTACTTTTTAAAACAAGCTTTTAATATGAACATTTTCCAATGGCATCAAATATTTTTACAGGTTCCTAATTACTACTGGACAGCAAAAACCCTCCTGATTGCCATAAATAACTGATACAAATATCCTTGTACTTTAAATAAAATGTGGGGGGTGAGGGGGGGTGTACACACAGGCCTGCACATGCATGCAAGAACCTGTAGAGGCCAGAAGAGGGCACTGTATCCCCTGAAGCTGAAGTTACAAGCAGTTGTGAGCCACTTGATGTGGAGAATCAAAACAAAACCCAGGGCCTCTGCAAAAGCAGCAAATGTTCTTAACTGCTAAGCCATCTCTGCAGACCTAAATACAATTCTGTCAATGCATCATGGATAGTGATCTTAGGGCACAGTTTAGAACTAGGATTATGGAGAGTAACTCCTACAAAATCTGACACAAACTTTGCTGAATAAATACCGGAGACTTTGTAAATATAATCCAAAAGAACTAATAGAGCCATTAGTCTCATAACTTTCTCAGTTCTATTACATTATTTATCAAAAACATGTGAGCCATGCATGGTGGTGTACAACTTTAATCTCAGCGCTCCAGAGGTAGAGACAGGAGGATCTCTGTGAGTTCAAAGCTAACCTGGCCGATACAGTGAGTTCCAGGATAGCCAGGACTCTGTAGAGAGATGCTGATTCACAAAAAAAAAAAAAAAAGTAGCAGTGAGGGGGTGGTTTTAAGTAAGATGTTTTGGTATACTAAGATCTATTTTGTTGACTACCTGTAGCTTATGTTTTTTACATGTTACAATAACTTATTTTTCTGCTTGTGCTTTCTGAGATTACTATCTATGGAATATTTATACTTATGTGATTTCCCAAGTCATCCATAACAGAGTTTGTAGAACTTTTTCTACTATATTCATTCAGCTATTCCTATCCAACTTCAGAGTTCTACTTTTCAAATGAAAAATAAAAATGTAATCTACTTAGAATTCCTAACTTGTTATATTCAAAGAAAAGTTTCAAGTAGTTTAAATATTTCCCTTTGGATTTTCATAATAAATATCAAGGAGAAATAACTATAAAAATAAAACTGTGATAATCAACAGAATGCCACTTCTGTGAAAGGGAACTCTTCTTTCCAGTGTGTGTGGGATTAGCTATTTCCTTATATTTTTGGTTGTGAGCCTAGCCTTTAACGGCTGAGCCATCTCTCTAGCCCTAGCTATTTCCTTAATGATTAAAACAGAATGACTGTGCACATACTAGGTGTTTAAGTATTTGCTGTCTCTTCTCTTCTCAATAGAACATTCTAATTATTTAAAATAAATTATTTACTTAAAGCCAGGCTTGAACACTTAATTTAAAACACCACAACCACCATGGGGGGGGGGAAAAAAAAAACAAAAAAACAAAAAAACCTCACCTTGAGATTTTTCTGTTACTAATCAAACAACTAGATGAAGAAGTTTTAGTATGCCAAGATTTCAAAAGCTAAATTCATGATAAGGTCTATACAAAATTTAACTACAATTATTACCTCCCTCAAACATGAGGGACTCTTAATTCTTCTCCATGCACTGAACTCTGCTTCCACCACATTACTTCTAGCTTGTGGCTGTATTTAAACTATCCAAGCTAAAATCAGCCTGGCCATCTGGAACCCAGTTAGGGGATGAGGGGAGAATCATGTATTTCAGCATGGTGCTCTGCACTGCTCAGAACACCTTCCAGGTTTTCTGAGTCTGGTTCTCAAGGCCTCTGCACTTTTCATCACCTTTGAGAGTTCAGTTCTCTCCCTCCCCCCACTTCTCTCTCTCTCTCTCTCTCTCTCTCTCTCTCTCTCTCTCTCTCTCTCTCTCTCACGCACACACTCACGCACACGCACAATACATTATAAGTAAATGAAAGCAATATAAAATAATTCTTCACTATAGGTATGCAAATATTAACAAACTCCTTCAGGAAGAAAAACAGCCTCATTCACTACTAAAAAAAAAGCCAATTTATAAACCCCCAAATTTATTTTATTACTGGTTTATAACTGTTTGTGGATTTTAAAAATTCTCTTTCACCCTTTTTGTAACATCTGCCTGGTTCCCTCAACAGTGATGAGCTAAGTAGAAACTTAAATACTCTGCATCTCTGCAAGAATCATAAAGTTTACTTTTATTCCAAATTATTCTCTATAAGCCAGGCGACATTTTTCTCCCACTGAGCAATTTAGGAATGAAGTCACAAAAACCTGTAAACAGTAATGCTATACGCAAATGGCAAAAATATTTTTTTCTTTCTCATACAGTAACAATGGCCTGTCTTTAGGAACAGCCCAGTGTATATTACAATGAGATACAAAAGCTGTCTTTGGGATGGAGCTGTGGAATGGGGCTAAAACACCTAGGAAGGGAGAAGAGAGCAAAGATTAATAGGAATTTCAACCCTGAATGTTACTAAACAATCAACTTCAAAATATGGACAAATTCGCAAGGTTAGTGCGATTGACATTAAATACAAAAACCAGCATTTGAAAAGCTAAAACAATTTGAAGAAGTGTATCATTTTCGAAAATATAAACTTGGGTGATAACAGTGACTTTTGATTTACTTAAAGAGACTTTAAATAAATGATTAAATACTACAGATTTTATAGTTGCTTTATAGCTTAGTACACATGTAGCCCATTTCCAAACTATTTCTTTTATATTAATTTGATCCTTATTAGTGAAATTACTACTATTTTCTCTATCACTTCTCTTTTACTAAACATATAGAAAAACACAAACTTCTAACCTTCTGCTGTAAATGAGGAAGACAAGTGACCGCCCACAGGCTCACGGGGTCCCTCCTCTGGCTTCCCTCCAGAATCCAGGAGCAAAGTAATTTCCTGTTGCTATTGAAACCGCTCCTGACTATCAAACCATGATTTCAGGAGACGCGTAAATGAGGAAGGAACGTTCTGGAACCAGGTAAAGGCCTTGCTGCCCATTTTAGAACCACACACCGCCAGGTTTATAAAGTAACTGGAGGAAAAACTGAAGTGTAAAGGGATCAAGTGGGATGAACACAACAAGGAGGGAAAATAAAAGTATTGGGCAAATTTGAAATGTCTAATTAACATGATATATTAACTAAAAAATAATTGAAGCTTTCATTACATTTTAGTTAACAACAAACTTGACTTTATTAATGTTAAACTTAATTTTCACAAAAAAAATCTGAGAAAAATAGATCAGTTTTTTTAAAGATGAGAAACCAATACTCAGAAAGGTTAACCTGGTGCAAGGACTCCAACTTACAAAGCCGGAGCTGAGCCCAGAAGACCAGGGAAGAGCCCTTCATCTCTCACTTCACTCACTCCTTCTCCACGACGTTCATGTCTATCTCCTCAACACACTAGCGTTTTCCACTAGCAACAACGATTATGTACAGAAAATCTGTAACAAAGTGCTTGTTGCATAAATTAATAAATAATTACTGATTATACAAAAAGAATCAGCACAATAGCCGAGGCATGGGAGCACACACCTACAATCCTACACTCCAGCCAGGCAGTGGTGGCACACGCTTTTAATGCCAACATTCGGGAGGCAGACCCACTCGGATCTCTGAGTTCAAGGCCAGCCTGGTCTACAGAGTGAGATCCAGGACAGGCACCAAAACTACACAGAGAAACCCTGTCTCGAATAATAATAATAATAATAATAATAATAATAATAATAATAATAATAATCCTACACTCCAGAGGCAGAAGACAGAGGAGGCTGCAAGCCTGTGGACAATCTCGGCATTACCTTGAGTACCAAGCCTGCCAGGGTACATTTGACCCTCAGAAAATCAAAAAGAAGCAGTTTTAAAAATGAAGCTAAATAAAAATGCAAGAATACAAATAAATACTGAAATATTTTAGCAACTAAAATACAAAGAATTTATGATCTGAGAAACCATTTTAAATGTACTTATATATGCTTTATTTAAGCATCAACCTGTCAAAATTCATTATTATAGACATACTTACTGTATCTAAAAATATTTTAGTTTTTATAAGATTGTTATGACTTAAAAATTTTATCATAAAAAGCTATAATCAAAGTACATATTGATAATATTTTCCACACCTAATGAATGAGTGTGTGTGAGAATGTGTATGTTTCTTTAAATAGAAAATAGGTTGTTACATAATTAGTGGAATAAAAAATTTCCCACTACAAATGCAACATTCTCAAAATGCTATATCCTGTAACTACTATAATCTTTTAAAAATTCTTACGTCATGCTTAAAAGTCAAGCTGTACACATATTCCCACAACTAGTTTGCAAGGTAAAGAGATCAGTAAACTTACTTTTATGCCTAACATCTTTAACATTTGCTCCCCTTTCTGTGCTTGTGATTAAATGTAACATTCTGAAATCCCAAAGTTCTGAGAAAAACATAAATCCTTGTCTCACAGCTGCTGTTTAACTCTGGAAACACATGCATTTTCTTTTCAAGCATTTACCCTCAAAACTCCCAAAGGCTTTGGACTGGAGAACACCTGCATCTCTTCATTTAGTTCCAATAACAGAGCCCAAAGTCCAAAATTACAAAAATAGACTCTCTGTTCAGCTGTAGTTACATTTTGCTCCTAATTCCCATGAACAAAAATGCTAAGAGCATGAAATCATGCGGGCAAGCTCTGTCATCAAGAGGACAAGGTTTTTGCACCAGAAGCCCAGCGGGAACACGATAGAAACTGGCAACAATTACAGATGAAGTCCATAGTAAAGTCCTCAGGGAAGAGAGAGGAAATGTAGTAAGATAGATGGGTATAATTTTTACCTATTTATACACAAAGCACAAATGTAAATTGTCTTTAATTGGTCCAATATATAAACATTTCTAGTCAAGTGTCCTGTCAAAAATACTAAAAGTATAACTTCAAGGCAATTCACCTAATTTTCCATTATGAAGAGAATTCTGTGAAACAAGACATTTCCCTAATGAAAGCAGAGGTTCTTAGATCTCTTTAGAAATTCCTATCTGACCAAAGAACTTTGAATGGTGTGCAATTTCTGATATGTTTTAATCAACAAAAAGGTAGACTAATCCAGCTGAGCTGATTTTCTGAGTCCAAAATTGTAATTTTAACTTTCCACTAAAAAATAACAAGCCCCCCTTACTTATTTGGTAAGTAACAGATAAAATAATTTCCATTCATAAAAACCTAATAAAATATAAACCTTCATACTGGTTTATGAAATTAACGATTCTGGAGAATAAAAAGAATGTCTTAAATTTGCAATATTATGTTAAATTGTCAAAGATTATGTTACAAGAAACACTTTACATTATTCCAGAATAGCACTGAAAACACCTAATTCTATCTTTCCAACTCTAAAATGAAAATGGTGCTTTCAGTATTGTACAGAAAAGAAAACCTAGTGCTGCGTGTGGTGGCACACGTCCATAATCCTAGCACTCAGCAAGGACGAGGGGAAGGAACTCAAGTTCCAGGTCAGGTTGGGCTACAATGCAAGCCTGTATCAGTCACTTTGCTGTGGTTGTGATAAAGCACCGTGACTATGGCAACTTAGAAAAGAGTTCAGTTGGGCTTATGTCATGGTCAGTAAGAAGCCAGCAAGCAGCAGGCACGGCAGCGGGGACAGAAGCTGAGGCTCACGTCTTAAACCATTAGCAGAGAGTAGAGAGGGTGAACTGGAAATGGCTCCTGGCTTTGAAACCTCAAAGTGTGCTCCCGGTGACATACTTCTCCAACAAGGTCACACCTCCTAAACCTTCCCAAACATAGCCACCAACTGGGAACCAAGTGTTCAAATGCCAGAGTAATGGGGATTAGTTCACTCAAACCACCACACCCAGTATTTACAAAGGAGGGGGGGAGAGGGAGAGAAGGTAGGCAGGGAGAGAGAGAAGAGGAGGGAAGGGGAGGGGAAAGGAAGGAGGGAAGGAGAGAGAAAGGAAGGAAGGAAGGAAGAAAAAGAAAGAAAGAGAAAAAATTAAGCATGTACTTCAACTTGCACAAATAATTAAAGTCATCCAGACTTTCAAAGAGGTCCTGTCTATTAATGGTGAACAAACTAAACTAGGGTGCAGTCTACAAAGTTCAGTCTAGAATTTTCATTTTCATAAACTAATATAAATATATAAAATATAGGAAATTTTCTTTGTGAGAAAGTCATTTGTATGCGAAAAACAGCACTGCATCCAGTGGTACACAAATTAAAAACAAAGAGTAACTAAAATGAAGTCTATACGAGTCTGAGAAATTCATGCAGAAATATCCTTGTGTTATGTAGAATTCTGTGGTCCATTTGGAGCACTGTTGTAAGTGTCAGTTTCAAACAGACAGAGGAAACCCACATGAGAGTGAACTTAAATCACACAGGAAATGGCTGACACTTATTGATCATGTTTAGACCTGTGGAAGGAAGGAAGGAAGGAAGGGAGGGAGGGAGGGAGGGAGGGAGGGAGAGAGGGAGGGAGAGAGGGAGGGAGAGAGGGAGGGAGAGAGGGAAAGACAGAGAGAGACAGAGAGAGAGCAACTAATCTTATATATAAGAAAAAGAAGGAGATATTCAGTCAGTGCTAGCAAATCAATGGACTATGAAATAGAGAAGAAAAGTTCGTGCTGATTTTAAACACTTTTAATATATTTTGGGAAAAGTCATTAAGGTATGGCTGAAATTTGGAGGCTGATTCTAAAAAAAAATAAATGGACACAGATATATAAATACATAGTTAATTGGTAACAGAAGTATTGATGAGATCATCAAATAGCAAGAAGGAGAATGAGAGCATCATCTTTAGAACAACCTATTCTTGGGTCTGGAAAGATGGTTGAGAGGTAAAGACTACATACTTCTATTTCAGTAGATGCAAGTTCAATTTCTAGGACCCACACTGAGCAGGTCACAACTGCCTATAAAACTCTAGCCCAAGGGGGATCCAATAACTCTGGACTCACGTGTACATACCCACACAACACAATTCCCCCAACATACACATACACACATACACAATTATAAATAATAAAAAGAAAAAATTTAATGACATATACTGGGGGATGAGGAGATGGCTCACTTGGTAAAGGCAGTTTCTGTCAAAATAAAACGACCTGAGTTCAAATCTCCAGCACACATGGAAAACACTGGGAAGGCACATGTGCCAGCAATGGAGGGCAGACAGGAACTCACTGGCCAGCCACGCACGTACAGTGAGAGAGCCTGTCTCAGGAACAAGATGCAATAAAACTGGAACTGTACACAAATAATTAGCTTGTCCCTGCACAAGGATGACATGCAAGTTCATTAAGTATTCAATAATTTAAAATAAAGTGGAAAGCAATACAAAAAGACACCCAATGCACGTACATATGCCACCTACCCGCACAAATATAAATAATATGACCTATACTTAAGGAAGAAAAGAGAGAACTATCCTGGCAGGGAATTGTTTGTTTGTTTTTAACGTGGAGCAAAAAATGACAACATTGTTCTGGTATCAAGAACTATGAGGGCCTGAGATGTTTCTAATCAGGTGTGTGGGTGCTGAGGAAGAAAAGACGCCCCAGTCAGGGCCTAATGTCAGTTACCACAGAGGAAGCACAACTGTGATACCAATACAGCTGCCTCAGCTACTTTGTTCCCATGTTCCCAGACATCGTGACACAAACAGATATGTGTGCATGCCAAAGACACACACGATAGGAACCTGAGTCGGGGAACTGATTGTTTTAAGATAGGCGATAAGTCCTTTGATTCCTAAAGGAGATACTATATGTTATCTTTCAAAGCTATAAACTACACAGACATCTTGGAAATGATAATCCAAAACAAAAGTTAGTGGCTGCACTCTCGGGATTTGTAAACAACATTTCAGGCCTATGGAGACTAGTATGCTAACAGAGCCGAGAAGGACCAAGGTTTCCACAACAAAGGCAAGATCACAGAAGAAGATGTTCAGAGAAAGCTGAGAAGGTAAGTTTCAGGAGGCACACTGAAGGCTGACATGTCATTTCATGTCACTGTAAAGAGTAAAGCCAGAACAATGCAAGTTATAATCCAGTGAATATGCTATCTAGTGGCAATTAGAACTATCAGAGGAAGACATCAGCAGACATTCTCTACCAGTACAGTTACCTGCTAAACAGTGGAAAGAAGAGGATGAGAAAGCTAGTACATATTAAAAACATACTATTGGTCTATCAAACACATTCATAAGCTTGACTATTTGTCATGAATGTTCACTCATTTATTCATTACCCGCCAAAACATCTCAAGCATTCTTTACATGTCACACAATGTAAGGACCTGAATAACAAACATGTGACAAACATCCAGTAACTAACTCTGGAGAGCACTGTCAGATAGAGAAAGACAGATTATGTAAATGTGTACTGCCACCAAAGGTAAGAGAGAAAAATATATGCAACTATGACAAACAGTAACAGACCTATTCAAACTGGGGGGATGGAGGAGTTTCAGAGAAAGAGGGAAAAACTGGATAGAGATTTTAAGACTGAATGGTGCTAAGCACAGAGAGAAAGAACAAGGACACTCTGTGAGTTCGAGGCCAGCCTGGGCTACCAAGTGAGTTCCAGGAAAGGCGCAAAGCTACACAGAGAAACCCTGTCTCGAAAAACCAAAAAAAAAAAAAAAAAAAAAAAAAAAAAAAGAACAAGGACAGATGTTAAGAATTGTCAACAGGAAAAAAACCAGTATATGCAGAAAACGTAATTACAGTAAGAAACAGGGAGAAAAACCAGGCCAGTAGACCTGAGCCAACCAAAAGGGGACATGTGAAAAAAGGTCTCTGAACACTGGCCTAGAGACAGCACCCAGGAACTTGGGGTGTACACAGTCCTCCAAGATTACTTTATATTTCTACACAGTACACACTCTATAACCAACTGCTATATCAATAACCACACTTAATAAAAATGCAGAGCTTTTTAAAACAGCAAGCAGAATTTGCTATAAAAGCAAAACACAGCATATAAAAAAGCGAGAGTTTATATATAAAAGATGAAGAGTTTATCTAAAACTAATTTTAAAGTATTATCTATAAATAAATTACAGTGATCAAATGCTTCCACTTATGAAAAAGTCACAGAAAAACCTGTTTGTCCACTTCTAGTAACATATAGGAACATAACAATGTTCACATCATTAAACAGTCATACCAAAGGGGGACCATGAGGATAGCATGTGAACTGGCATGCTAAGACCACACAAGAACTCTCAGGTGCTTCCCTGTAAACATAGTCTGTCAAGTGGAGAGAGCATCCCCACCCCCGGGGAAGGAGGGTGCAAGGGGAGCTGCTGAAACTTCAAAGGCAAAGCAATGCTGTGAGATTCTCAAGTGAGGCTTTCTGAGACAATGCTATAAAGGGAAAGGGGGACTCTTCGAAGTTAGGAACTTTTTTAATTGAAAATAGATTTTTTTTCCCCCATATTCTGATTAGTGTTTCTCCTGCCCCAACTCTTTCATTCTCTCCTTAGAAAACAAGAAGGGCAACCATCATCATCATCATCATCATCATCATCATAATAATAATAATTAAAAGAAACAAACCAGATAAATGGGATAAAACAAACAAAAGAGCCAAAGAAAAAGCACAAGAAACACATAGATGCTGAAACACAAACATGCACATACAGAAACCCTATTTAAAAAAAAAATTGGAAACCACAATATATAAGCAAAAGATCTATAAGGTTAAAAGGGAAAAAAACTCAGACAAAGCACCTCCAAAATCACCATTAAGTTTGTTTTGTGTCCGCCATGTATCGCCGAAGGGTGGGGGATGCACATGGGCCCTGCCTCACCATCTGCCAGTCACACAGCAATAAACGGATTCCTAACAATACTCTGCTATACTCATGGATCCATGCCTTGGATCATCAGAGAAGCATCTTCCTGCAGCAGATGGGAACAAATACAGAAAACCCCAACTGGACAATGTGTACAGTACATGACCTTGAAGCACTAAGTCCTAAATGAGATGTCTCCATCAAATCTCTCCCTCAGGTTCAGAAGACTCTGTAGAAGAGAAGGCAGAAAGATTCTAACAGCCAGAGAGGATCAAAGACACCAAGGATTTTTTCTTTGGTCAAGGCCTTGTAGACCCCAATACTGACACACCCACGAACTCAGAGAGACTGAGGCAGCATGCACAGGTCTAAGCCAGACAGGGTCCCAGCACTGAGAAGTTAATACTTCAGTCTAGAAAGGCTGTTTATAAACTGGTTACCTTTCTTTCATTCAGATATCCTGACTTATAATTTGGCTATAACATCAGTGATACCCAAGCACAGATGCACACATTCAATTCAAATCCAGGTTCCTGTTCAAAAGATTTATCAATCTCACATTGAAACTAGCTCTATAAAAATATTTACGTGTGCCGTACTATATCCTAAACCATGAATATGGTTGGTAGTTCCAAGGTGGGTAGAAATTTTTATTTTAAAATACCCAGAATAAAGAAATAAAAAATACATTACATTTAAGGAGTAAAATAAGCCCAAAAGAATATTTCTTTAAAAACCAAATATATGATTACATTAACATTTTACACACAAGTCCATAAAAATACCACCAAACATAAATCTGAACATGATTATGTGAATTTCCTTAACACCATGAGAAATTTTTAAAATACCACCAAAATAAATCTGAATATGATTATGTGAATTTCCTTAACATCATGAAAAAATTATAAAATTTGAACTGATAAGTACCCTAAATGTCACAGATAATTTTTCTTATACCAACTTGTTTTTAGACTGCTTTGTAACTTTGTGAGACGCAAATAAATTTTGTAACCCTAAGAATGGTCTTAAATTATCATTAATATTAATACTAATATTGCTAGGAAAAAGATTGCATTATTATTTAAATATGTGTGGCTCATTATTTCTAATTCTGGACGTGGGAAAATAGAAAGTAGAAGACTGTAACTCAACAGTAAACAGAGGATGCAAACACCACTGTGCTTTACTGTGTGGCCACACGGAGCCTGAATGGTCTGGGGAGCTCAACACCCTGACAATTTCAGGATTTGAACACAAAATCTAACTAAAACTAAAGCATGCATAACTGTGCAAAGGTGCTTAATTTTATACAGATTTTTAAAACATGATTAAATAGACGTTAACAAAGGTATTTTATTGAATCACCATGCCTACCTCTCTGTACAGGGGTTAGGAAGCCCAAAGGCCAAACTAGCCACTTTCCATCTTAGTAGATGAAGTTGTGTGGGAACACAGCCACAGCCACTGATTTATGTTCTGCCAATGGATATTTTTGTGCTGTAAGAGCAGGACAGTTAAGAGACCATTTGAAGTCAGACAGTGGTGGCGCACCCCTTAATCCTAGCACTTGGGAGGCAGAGGCAGGCGCATCTCTGTGAGTTTGAGGCCAGCCTGGACTACAGAGAGAGTTCCAGGAAAGGCGCAAAGCTACACAGAGAAACGCTGTCTTGAAAAACAGAGAGAGAGAGAGAGAGAGAGAGAGAGAGAGAGAGAGAGAGAGAGAGAGAGAGAGAGAGAGAGAGAGAGAGAGAGACCATTTGATTCAAAAGATTCTCTCTGCCTTAGAATACTAGAAAAATATTTTGTCCATAGTTACCATCCCATGCTTGTATCAGTTGGTGTTCAGCACACTACTATTATGAACTAAAGCCTTCCTCTTTAAAGAAGATAACTCCTATAAAAAAAAAACTGCTTTTCTTTATTGGAATTTATTAACTAACAAAGTGCTTCATTTTATTGCAATTCCGAGTGCATGCATGCATGAGTGTGCCATTTCCTTCATCCATTCACCTGGTGATAAGCATATATGGAATATGTGCTGATTCTCTACTTGACTTTATAAATAATGGGAAAATAAACATGGGCACAAAGGTATCTCTGTAGTAAGCCAAGAATGACTCTTTAAGGCACATGTCTAGAAATGTGCCTTAAAGCACATGATCTAGAAATACCTGAATCATGAAATACTTCCATTTTTAACTGTCAGCAGGAAACCTCTAAACTGATTCCTACAGTGACTAAACCAACCTACATTCTCAACAACACTATATTACCATTCCCTTCCCTATATCCATATAAACATTTGTTCATGTCTTGTGACTGATAAAAATTCTGAAAGGACATGTATAAAAACCTTTCTTGTCATTATTTCCTCAAAACTGTATGTGTATTGCATTTGTATTACATTAGATATTATAAAAAGAGAAAAATTTAATTCTGACTGAGATAAGACAGAATTCCAGTGTAGTTGAGATGTGGATTTTCATGGTAGCTAAAGATTCTAAAGATGTTCTCATATGCTTATTGGCCTATGTACTTTATCACTTTGTAAGTATCTCTCCCCTTCACTTGCCCGCTTACTAATTGGATTATTTGCTTTTCTGACATCTTGTTTTCCTTTTCTAGATATTCCATGCCAATACTCCTCACCCTCCCTGTGGACACCTAGTGAAGATTCTGATTCTGTAATGGTGTCTTCTTCACTTCACTGACTATTCCTTGTGCTGTGCAGAAGCTTTTCTAACTTCATGTGATCATATTTATCATCTGTGCCTCTTATTTCTGGGCTGCTCCAAGCCCTGTGGAGTAGGTCCTAGCCAACTGCTACATTTTTTGCTGTGTGGAAGCTGTTTAACTTCATGTGATCATATTTCCCATTGCTCAATTGCTGTTATTTCTGGTATAGCAGGAGTCCTAGGGAACCAATGCTTCCTCTCTACTTACCCCTAACAGTTTCAAAGTTCCAGTCCTTCCATCTCTCACCCATCTGGAGTTGAATTAAGACAGGGTGAGGAACAGGTATCTACTTTTGGTTTTCTCTGTATGCATACTCAGTTTTCACCAGCAACATTTGTTGAACGGCTACCATTCTTACTGAAGTATGTTTTAGATACCTGTGACAAAATTCAGACTGCTTTAGTGGTGTGGGATCATCATTGGGTCTTCTATTCTGTTTCATGGGTCTGGGTATCTGGTTGTGTGCTGGTGGCATGCTGCTTTGCAAATAATTCCTTCTTTCTGAAAAGCATTCTCTTTGCCAGCATCATGGTAAGGCATTTTAAACCAGCCTTTGAAACTACACATTTCAAGTTTTGAAATGTGGCTAATGACTCAGCTACACATAGACTGTAACAAAATTTAATTTCACATGTCTATGATAGTCCTAAATATGTAACCGTTTGCTTCCTTAGTATCAGTCTACACATACTTACTGTCTGGACAATTATAAATCTTTTCAAATTTCCGTACTGAATATATTAATATGTGCTTCCACTTAGTGTTTTACTGACTGATGTCAACAGAGCTCTCCTCTTCCACACTATTTGAAAGCTCACTGAAGTCTTGTAAGGATCCCTAATTTCTAGCTCCACTGACTGACTACCCTGGGTTTACCAAGCACATCATTGTGCACATGGCTAATACTGGCCTCTGCTTCTCATCTTTCTTTCCTAGTCCCCATTCAGCCTTGTGCTACAGCCTCTCAACATGACAGAAAAGATTCTGAATAAAAGACTATGCAAAACAGTAAAAACACAACCAAAAAAATGAAATCACAACTTCTGAGTTGTTTTGATTTTTTTGTAGATTTTTGTAAATTTCACTATCAAAGCGTTTTACTTCTTAATAAAAACTTATGAGTGGGCCAAATGTGTAATTTGAATATAGTAAATTGTGGGTCACAGCCAAAGTGCTGCAGCATTAGAAAATCTGTACTATAGAAAAAGCTGTAATCTAAAACACACACACACACGCACACACACACACACACACACACACACACACACACTTCTGTGGTTGCATGCTACACAGAGTTTGAATCTCTCCTAAAACCCTGATTTATAAACACTTCATTTCTCAATACTGATATGAAATAAAACAAAAATTTTTAAAAAGACTAACTACAGAATATATCCCGACAAACAGGAACTGACTTAGAAGTCCGCACAGAAAGGCACTTCTAAACTGGCAACGTAAACTGAAGGACGCCGTTGGTTGCACGTACCAGAGTGGTGGCAGTCGTCCATGTCCTGGGGAACCTGGACGGTAAAGGCTATCAGGTCTGGAGCTAAGAGGGACTCGGGCTTCCTGCTCTCATTAAGCCACTTGGTGCCATGAAGGTCTCTAGTGTCAGAAGGACCCTGGAGCAGAGGAACCAACTTTTCCTTTCCACTGTCACCTAAAGGGAAATTTTGATTGAAAAAATAAAAGAAAAAAATTTTAATAATATTTATGTAAAATACAACAGTTTGGGGATGCTTGATCTCAAACCATATCACTAAAACAACGATTAAACAATAGTTGCCACTGTAACTATCTAGTTAATAATCAGTGACTGATAACGCCATTTTAGCTGTTAGAATTAAGTTTTGACATGATGCTAATGAATGCAAAACATGTTCAGAACAGTTCATAAAATGAAATGACAGAGATAAACTTCAGCAAAATACATACTATGATATGATGAAATTTAAGTTTGCTAAAAGAATTGCCAATAGCTTAAGGAGAACATTATGCAACAAAACACTGCAGACAGAGGAATACAATTACAAACCAACTTTTGTAACACCCAAATGAGGTGTCTAAATCTACAATGCTAACATCTTAATTCAATTTTTAATTATCATACATTATCACAGCACATTTCTATCAAAACTGTAACAATAAATATTCTTTTAATTTTTTCCTCATAACTACTATTAAAAATATGTGAAGTTCTTTACCTTAAATAAAAATTAATTTGTAAGTACCATCCCTGTACTGCTAAAAATATTAAGTATAAACAAAACAATGAAAAGCTCTGATTCATAGGAACAATGAGTAAATTCTTATTTCAGCAAATGCTCCTTGTAAAAGGCAAGGCCGATTCTCCTACACAGGCAATAAAGTTTTACACGGTCCAGCTGCACATACCTGGGGCTCTGGCACAAATTTTTATTGATCCCATGGTCCCAGAGGCACATCTGACCAATGATGTGCTGCAGTACTTCAGTTCAACATTCTGGATTGAGCCCTCAAGAGTTGGCAGGGGATTCTTAGATTTCACACCTAATAAAAGAAAACTGCAAATGTACTAGCTGATTGAATTTAAATAATTTTTATATTCCTTCACCAAGGTATTTAAAGTTAATTATACTTTAATTATCTACCTTAGATGTCCTTATAGTATTTGTGTTAGGTTTCAGAGTTCAATATTTAAAAGGTAAAAAAATGCAAATTTAAAATAAATGGGCTGAACTCTCATAACTATCCTTATAACCAGATCTTGATTAGTAGGATTCAAGACATGAAACTAAATGGATAAATCATTACATAAAACTCAAAAGGAAGTTTAAAAATCATATTTAGTTTTAGAAAACACAATAAATTTTATATTTTAAAATAAGTTTAATTTACTTTGGCACAGATATTTACAAAGAAAACTACCTGATTGAGGAGATACATTGAGGCCAAGAAAGTTTGTAAGATAAAGGACAATCTCTTATAAGCAAAAAAAGCAAAGGGTTTTTTTAATCAATTAATCAAAAAAGTAGATATCAATATCTCTACTAGATGACACTTATTAATAGAGAATTGTTGAGAAACTTTCATTTTAATGGTCAACCCTGACTCTGGTCAAAAAGCAGAGAGAATATAGCACTGACAAAGAAAGGGGGAGAAGAGGAAGAGGTGAGGGTCATCTCTGATTAACTAAATGTACTCAAGACTTACTGTGTGTTATCTACACAAATGGAGTCAGTCTGCACAGAAGACCAGAATACAGATACTGCTATCCTCACTTTTGATGCATAGGTTGGGGGCGAAAACTAAATTTCACAGGAGGATCTGTAATCAGTTAACATTTACTGAGGACTTGCATTGTGGTATGCGTACAAATGAATTCAATCTCCCCAAAAGACTATGATATAAATGTTAGTATCCTCAATGTATAGATAAGAATATCACAAATTAGAGGCATTAACTAAATTTTGCACCATTTATGAAAAGTAATAAATCAAAGAATCAAAGTTTTAAACAATGCCATATATGTTACAGAATAATTTTGTCTTTCTACCCCTCATTTTGAGTATATTCATAAACATCCAGGAATACTATTTCCCTCTGTAGCTCACCTCGAATTTTAGGGAAACAAAGTATTATCCTTCATATTTGAAGATTCTTTAATTCTACATGATTTTAAAAATAAGCCTTCTATGTCGTATTAAAATTTCTTCTAAAATCACATGTCCAACTATTGTGTATTCATGAGTACCTACTATCTCTCCAGAAGTATATGAAAGTCTTCCTAAGCAGTTCAGGAATTACCATGCTAAATGATTCCCGAATGATTATAGCATGTTGGAAAAACTTCCCATATACTAATCCTCATTTCTAAAAGAACTCTTAATTTTCTAATCTTCACCTTAGTCATTGTACTGGTTGCTTTTTGTCAATTTGACACAAGCTAGAGTCACCTAAGAAGAAAGACTCTTAATTGAGAATATGCTTTCATTAAGACTGGCCTACAGGCAAGTCAGTGAGGTACTACTATCTTGATGTTATAGGTAGGGCTACCCCTAGGCTGGTGATCTTGAATGCTATAAGAAGGCAGGTTGAGCAAGCCCTGAGAAGCAAGCCGGTGAGCCATGACCTCTGCTACAGTTCCTGCCTCGAGGTTCATACTCTCCTTGAATTCTTGCCCTGGCTTCCCTCAGTGATGGACAGTTACCAGGAAGTAGAAGCAAAATAAGCCCTTTCCACCCCAAGGTCATGGTGTTTACCACACATTGCTTTTAGTCATGGTGTTTCCCACAGCAGAAAAAACTCTAAAACAGTCATTTTATAATCGTGTATCAATTAATTGTTAATTTGTCAAGTTGAGATGAGTTGAATTTATAGTACTCATCCTCAGAACAAAAGCTGAACTGAGCTCTGTAACAGGTTTAAAGAGTGTATGCAGCCAATAAAGTGGCATCCAAATGTTGTGTATTTTGCAGGTTTTCAAATTCCATGACAGGAAACGTTTAAATAATATTGAGGAAAATTAAATGACAGAAAAACTTATATAATCATAGTGCTAGTAGTACTATTATAACATTTGGCATTGACTGAACACTTAATTATGCCTAATTTATTTATTCATCACACACAAAAAAATAAGAAAGCTATTACTATTCTCATTTTTACATACAAGAAAACAAAGTTTTGAAGAAATACAGATTTGGCAAAAACGAATCAGAAAGTGGCAAAATCTGAACCACAGTTTTCCTTATTACAATGGATGCATGGAGCTGGAGAGATGGGTCACTGGATAAGAGTCAGCCACACACGCTTAAGAACCTGACAGTCAAGTTAAAAGCTGGGTGTGGCCACAGATCTATACCAACACTGTGAGTTTTGAGAAGGGAGGACCTCTGAAACTTTCTGGGTCCAAACCTACCTCCAGGTTCAGTGAGAAATCCTATTTCAAATGAATAGAGAGGAGAGTGAAATAGTACAGCATGCAATATCCTTCTGAAATAACACCAAAGTAAAGACAACCTAGACCCACAAGAACAAAGGTAGGCAACACACACAAGGTTAAATAACAAAAACTGGCATCAAACATCTGAACAGCTTGCTGAGAGCAGGAGGAAATAAAAAATGCTTTGAAACACTATAGACAAATAAATCTCAATCTAAAAATCTATACCCAGCCAAATTATCAATCACATATAAAATGTGCTGCTTAGTTGTCAACTTAACATGACCCAAAATCACCCAAAGAGAGAGTCATAGTGAGCAGTTATCTAGATCAGGTTGGTTGTGGGCATATCTGAGGATGCGGCAGCTGTCTGCACTGGGAATTGATACAGAAAGATCCAGGGCACTGTGAATGGCTGACTCTCACCTTGAGGGCCTAGACTATGGAAGAGCAGAGAAAGTTAGCTGAACACAACCAAGAGCAAAGCAGGCTGCAGACATGGTACTTTAAAGGTCCTGCCTTGAATTCCCATTAACACAGTGTGACCTGGAAGTGCAGGCCATACATGAAGCCTTCTGCTCTAAAGCTGCATTGTGGGGCTGAGGCATGGGGCAGGGTGCGTTACCTGAGCAGCAGAAATGGAACTGGGACAAAAGGTGAAATAAAGAAACAAGGATTTCTTCAGCCACACCAGAAGACTTCCTACACTAGAATGGTAACTGTGGAGTATTATACCCCAGGAAGAGTGTTTGTCAACAAAGAAAACACTTATCCAAGAAACAGAATGCAACAAAAGAAAAAAGAAAAAAAAATTTTCAAGACGCCTTAGATTTGGATTGGGGAGCAACCAGACATTAAAAAGAGGAAAATATACTAAAAAATCATTCCAAAATTAAGCAAGCATCTGGAATTTCTATCAGTTTTAGAAAATAAATCAAAAATATGTACAGAAAACACTAACAAGGCAAGAATAAAACTACTAAAGTTTTAAAAGAGAAAATTTCAATGATCACATGTAACACTATCCATAGTCTTACTATGCTTGTATTAGGTAGACTTAAACAAAAACTATGATGTAAAATGCCCAAAAATTTAGGAGAAAGGAAGACCATATAGCATTGGTCCTAGGACAGTACTACTGACCTACTTGGGATGGAGGATGGAGGGGTGGGTGCGGGTCAGGGACAGGGAGAACATACAAGACCCTAGTGAGTTGATCTGCAGTGGGAGATGAACTTAAGACTACTTGGGTAAATCTGCTGTGATGTGAAAAACCCTTAGAAACAGAAAGGAAGAGAGAAAGAGACATAAAGTCAGAACCACTGTCATAGAAGCATGATACTGATGCCTCTGAAGATGGGAAGGGGACCATGAGCCAAGAGTAGCTGCTGATACTTCAGAAAGCTAGAAAAGGCAAAGAAGGCTTGTCCCTTGAGACTCCAGATAGCAGACCTATTGACACCTGATTTTATCTGAAATTTATTTCAGTCTTACCTGTGTACTAAAGAACTCTAAGAACCAAAATGTACTGGAAGGATGTAGAGATGGTAAAGAAGTTATAACATGTGTTGTTTCTTGCAAAGGAGCCAAGTACCCATTTCAGGCAGCTTACAACCACCTCTAGTTCCAGCTCCAAGGGATCCAATGCCTCTGGTCTCCATGGCCACCTACACTCATGTATACATATACCCCAACACATAATTTTAACAAAATTTAATTTTTATAAAAAAAATGCTGTTTTGATAAAAGTTATAGAAGAAACAATGGTGAATTAAACTCCTTAAATCCAATACTAAAAATTATATAGATGAGGGGGCTGGGTTGATGGCTCAGCAGTTAAGAGAACTGGCTGCTCTTCCAGAGGACCCTGGTTCAATCTCTAGCACCCACATGGCAGTTCACAAGCATCTGTAACTCCAGTTCCAGGGGATCTGATGGTCCCTCTGGCCAATGAGAGCACCAAGCACACACATGGTACACACATATACATGCAGGCAAACACCTATATACATACAAAAATAAGACTTTGATTTTTAAAATTCTATAAATACCTAAACACAAATAATTTAAAAAATCTATTAAAGCATGCTGTTTAAGAGTTTCCAGTAAATATCTATGAGTCAGATAAAAATAACTGCCTCTGAAAGGCAGTGATCATAAGCAACCCAAGAACTACACTTTTCCTATTAAGATAGTCAAAATTATAATTTTATAAAACAAAATAACATGCCATGCAGGACACTCAAGCAGCCAGAACTCATGCTTCAGAAAGAAAATCTACAAAGTGATAGAAGAGAATACCAATTATAAAGATTTCTAAATAGGAAAAGAGGAAAATTATTCTAAACTGTGCATTGAAGGGATATTCATCACTCAGTCATAGCAAAGAGCTTTCAAGTAGTTAATACTAAGTAGTAAACATTCTTTCATGGGAAAAACTAAAGAAGAAACCAGGATGAGATGAAGAAAGGACCTAGTGAAAGGCTGGAGAGGGGACAGCTAAGGCGATGGAACATCACCCAAGACGCTCTAGGAGTTGGCAGGTGGACAAAGCCTACATGGCCTCCAGGACAACCAGGAGCACCTACTTCACAAGGGGCAAAGGGCCTCACCCAGTTGCCACACCTGTAATCTCAGCAGTCAGGAGACAGAGACAGGAGCATGGTCTCAAGTTCAAGGCCAAGCTCATATACATAGCAAGTTCCAGGCTAGCTAGCAATATACACCAAAATCCTGTTTCAAAATTGGGGATGGCCAAGGAATTGAAAACTCTTCTCCAAAGAGAATATGCAAATGTCTGTCCAGCTGTAACTCTCCCCTCTCCCTGTAACCATCACTTTATTCTCTACTTGTTTGAGTTCTTTCACAGAACATGATCCTGTTAAGGTTCACCAGAAATTCATTTCTCTTCATGGCTGAATGCTATTCCATACTAGCATGATTTTACATTTTGTTGAGCCTTTGACCAGTTAGCACAAGACAGTAAGCTCAGTTGGAGACTATCTGACTTATTTCTATTTGAAGAAACTCCATTTGTCTACTTTTTTTTATTGTCTAGCCTTTGGGGTTTTTAACCTAAAAATGACTGTCCACACCTACACCATGAGGCTCTCCCCTTCTGCTTTTTCCAGCATCTTCAGTCCCAGTCTTGTATTTAAGTCTCAGTCCACTTGAGCTAGCTTTCCATTTCTATGATAATCTGTCACACAGATAGATGTAGGGTACACTGGGATGTTTCGAGTCATGTGCTACATCAGGACAGACATATGTTCATCTCAGTCCTGAGTCAGTTCTTCCTGTGACCCCAGCGAGGCTGCACTCCAGCAGTAGTGAGGGGGCAGCACGAGCATCCAGAGTTCAAAGACACCTGAGGCAACAGACAGACTACAGCTCAAAACAAGCAAAATTCTCTCTTCTACCTATGCTGAAATACATGTTCTTTTTAGCTATATTCCTGTTCTGTGCTGCAGAACACAAAGACAGAACCTTTCTATCAACAAGCATTTTAATGTTAACGTAGAATTTCAAGTAATAAAAAAAATTACATAAGAAAATTCTGTTAAGAAGACATAGAAGGCCGGGCGGTGGTGGTGCATGCCTTTAATCCCAGCACTCAGGAGGCAGAGCCAGGCAGATCTCTGTGAGTTGGAGGCCAGCCTGGGCTACAGAGTGAGATCCAGGAAAGGCTCAAAGCTACACAGAGAAACCCTGTCTCGAAAAACCAAAAAAAAAAAAAAAAAGACATATAAATCCAAAATGTGTGTAAACCAGGGAGCATGGCTGTGGAATATGTGTGTAAACCAGGGAATATAGATGTGGAATATGTATGTAAACCAAGGAGCATAGATGTGGAATATGTGTGTAAACCAAGGAGCATAGATGTGGAATATGTGTGTAAACCAAGGAGTATAGATGTGGAATATGTGTGTAAACCAAGGAGTATAGATGTGGAATATGTGTGTAAACCAAGGAGTATAGATGTGGAATATGTGTGTAAACCAAGGAGTATAGATGAGGAAGATCGGAACAGATTTGGCTGAAATGCTGCAGTTATAAACTTCTGAAACCTTCCCAGGGACTGACAACTACCTTCAATTTCAATAAAAAAACAGATGATAAAAACCACATCACAAGCTTCCAACCACATTATAGAAGAAGTAGAATGTGCACTGTGCCCAAAGACCCACAGGAGATGTAGACAGGGCAGACCATAGTCTTCCGGCCCATAACGGAATCTCATCAAAATTAGAACTGAGTTGATCGAGTTTGCTCTATGACCACAGGAGTTTCAAACTTGAAATCCTCCAATGCTGAGAAATTAGCAAATTTAAGTATTTCACAAGTCAAAGAGGAAGACTCGAAGACATTTATTTAACCTACTTATAAAACTATAATGTATCAAAACTGGAAGAACAGGGCTGGGTGGTGTGAAAAGGAAAGTTAACAGCACTGGATCTACACATCAGAGAAGAATCAGTCCACGCAAACAGGGTGGAAGAGCAACAGCTAACTGAAGGGTGGGACAGAGAATCCTAGCAGGCACATAAATCTCCTACATGACTCCAGCAGAGGTGTAAGAACAATTCAATTAGTGAGAGCTACTGGACGCTACTCAATAATAGAAAGAAAAATTCACAAGTGGAAGAAAATTTAATACATACAATGCCATTAAAAATTACAGCAGGAAAAAACATCCTTGGGACCTAGAAGTAGGCAAAGAATTCTTAACCTAAATTTAAAAAAAAAAATGCATAAAGAATCCTGTCATATGAGAATGAGAAGAGATAAAAGATGTTGAGAAATGACATTTGAAAATCACATATCCAAAAAAGAACCAACATATTTAGAATGTATAAAGACTCCTCCAAATACACAAATAATAATAGGAAATGTGTAAGATTTTTGTGAATAAAAAGATATGTATCATCACTGTATTGCATTTAGGTTAAAAAGAAAGTACAGTAACAATAACATCATTACACAACTACCCCAGCATCTAAAACAAATCCATGACACATCATACGCTGGTGAGGATGCACAGACACTGAGCACTGTGCTGTGGACATGTGCTGGGCAGGACACACAAACTGGTACAGAAATCACTGAAGGTACTTTCACGGTTTCTTCAAAAACTAAATATATAGCTACCGTGAAACTCATAAGCAGTACTCAAAGAAAAGTGAAAGATTATGCTCTGAACAAAACTTGTTCATAATAACCCAAAACTGTGGTTTAACTGTATCATAGACTATTATAGAACAATAAACATTTCTAAATCTCTAGAGATTCACACTTTTGATTCTTTCATATGATCTGTTCATGACAAGTAATTCCACAGAGAGAGGAAGCAGACTGGGATCAGAAACAATTAGTCCAAGTAACAAGAAGGGGGAAGGAAAGGAGGGAGAGAGGAAGGGAGGGAGGGAGGGAGGGAGGGAGGGAGGGAGGGAGGGAGGGAGGGAGGGAGGGAGGGAGGGAGGGAGGGAGGGAGAAAGCTGTATCAATGATAGACTTTTTAAAAACCTACTTGTTCAAAGGTTTAAAGATTAAAACAATTCTAAAACATACCAATTTAATATCTTCTTGATTTAACTTTTGGTTCATGTACAAGAAATTTCTTTGTGAAGGAATGTTCAATGTTTAAACAATAGATAGATAAACAATGCATATTCTCTCTAAGGAAATCAAAGTGTCAAAGAAGAATAAAAGAGCTTAAACGTACAGGTATGGCCTGTAAATCTTTGTGAGTAACATAGTTATACTGAAGTGCTTATCCTAAAAATTTATCCTATATCCCAAAATTTGCCCAAATATAACACTATAAAATATAGTTTCTGGAGAACACGTTAAAACTACAAAGAAATACTACTTAGTAAGTCTTTCAAAAATATTTCCAGCTGGGCGGTGGTGGTGCATGCCTTTAATCCCAGCACTAGGGAGGCAGAGGCAAATGTATCTCTGTGAGTTCAAGACCAGTCTGATCTACAAAGTGAGATCTAGGACAGCCAGGGCTACACAGTGAAACCTGTCTCGAAAAACAAAACAATGTGTATATTTTTCCAAGTACTTGTATGTATCTATAAAAGACGTTTAAGGAAGTTACATTTCCTCCTCACTAAGAACAAAAGTACAAAATTTTACTACATCCCTGAAAATGTTTCTTAAACAAGTCACAGAAAAGCTGCACATACTATACAATGCTATCATGTACTGCTTCCACTAATAAGCACTCACTCACTGTTGCCCACAAGACATTGGTGAAATGTTGCTAGAATGATGCCAGCTTCTTTATGCTGCACAACTGGATGCTGAATGGTGTCTGTGGAAATAGTCACCTCACCAGCAGCCTCATATAAAATCACCTGCCAAAAGTGAGTGATGGAGTCTCTTACATGCATTACTCAGAGGAACAGTGTGTGTAACCTATCCCATTTTCCTCCCTTGTGGAATATATTTCAGCTTATATTGCACAGCACGTTACCAGTGCATAAAAAGACTCTGATTAGCCCTTTAGACTGCCTAAGTACTTTTTGCACTGACCAATAAAATATATTTACTTTATTTAGGACAGCAAATGGAAAAAAAATGTATTATGGTGATATTGCTCTCTTAATAAATACATAATGCAGGTATGTGTAGTAAATATATTTGAAATACAATGCTGAGATAAAATGCTTGGTCAGACTTTGTGAGGCTGTAGTTAAAAGCAGTTATACATAGCATTCCTTCAGAACATCACCGAATCCTGGGAGAACCACTGATCATCTCTGAAACAAACCACCTAGTACTTGAAAAGCACTGCAGTGAAGATGCAGCCAGAACTAAGTGGGTGCTGGCCCAGGAAGGCCTGGACAAAGGAGCTGTCCATTCAGACTGCAGCAAGCCCAGACCCACCAGAGCCCCCAAGGCATTTCCAAGCAAAAATAGCTGAGTTACTGCCAAAACTTTCTAAAATTAAAGAATGAAGGCCATTTAAAATATAAATTACAGAAACAGAGAAACAAGAGGTGTTTCATAGTTATAAAAGGATAACTTAGGAATACTATAATATCTATTTTAATAATATCTATTTTAATAAATTAGAGAGAAATAAACTTAAAAACAGAAAGTAGAAATGGGTCAGGCAAAGGCTCCATACCTCCCGTGATGGTGCCCACGTAAGTAACCTACAGCAGTACTAAACAACTAGTCATAAACTTACTAAACAAGGCAAAACACCTATGACAGACGCTGAAGAATTCAAAGAGCTACAAGCATAATGCATACCTTAAATAGTTATAACTTATTATAACTATTAGGCATGAAATAAAACACAGGGAAAATCTAGCACATTCAAATATATGAATCAAGGACACACAAAAAAAAAACACATCAGAAACACAAAACATAAAATCCAGGATTTATGCGAAGCTTTGCTTAAAACAGCTCAGTCTATAGTGAGGGTCAGCAAACTTTTTTTCTAGTACGCTAAAGATAAATGTTTAGTATTTGCAATATGTAAAGTTTCTGTTATATTTATTCAGTTCTACTATTGTCACACAAAGAAGCCACAGAACATAACTGAGCCAAAAACTAATTAATAATGATTGCCTTTGCGACAGTCAAAAACTGGTGCTAGGCTGGGTCTGACCCATGGGCCACTTATTGTCCTAAGGCGGTTCTTCTCAGTCCACGGGGACTGCTACGACAGTGGTGGCCACATTGAGATCAGGTTCTAGAGGACTGAGCAGACGTGTCTGTAAGTAACAACACCTGCTCTTTGAGCAGGAAAGCCAAAGTTTGAATCTCCAGTGAAAAACACCAAGGTTTGCCATGTACGTCTGTAACCCCAGCACTGGGGACAGGCACAGGCTGATCTTGGGAATTCTGGCCAGCCAGTCTAGCAAAAAAATGGCAAATGTCAGGCTTCATGAGAAACCCTGTCGCAAAAAACAACAAGGTAGAGAGCAATAGAGGAAGCTGTCCAACGTCCTTTTCCTGAACCTATCTGCACGGCAAACAGGCACCTGCATGGACATGGGCACACACACACGGACACACAGACAGACAGACACACGGAGTACATTGACAATCTTCCCTGCACACGGGGTTAAGGGTGGGGTGAGGGAGAGCAGTGTCAAGGCTGCAGGCCCAGGGTAAGATCTGTCCATCAGTGTGCACTAGAAATCCTTGTAAGACATCACAGAAAATACTTACAATAACTGTTTTAATGTGAAAATGACTTCAATGGTATTATGATCATTAAAAAGTAAGGAGACATTTATCAACTTCCCCAAGTTACATAATATAAACAAAACTAGCATCAGATTTCATACATAAAACTGTGCTTTCAAATATTGTGCATAAAGACCTATTATCTATAATTACAATATTAAATTAATTTTGAATAAAAGAACAAAAATGGATAAATCAGCGCACATTCACTCAGAGTTGTGAATCACTGCAGCAGCACATGAGTTCTGGGTGATAACAACACAAGCTACTGGTTTACTTCCTACCTATGTGCCACACAGACATACATGCATGCATGCATGCATGAATGAATGAATGAATGAATGGGGTACCAAGTACATTCATGGCATGTATATTTGAAATATTTGTAAACACTGTATCATATGTATATCTGAATGTACATAAGAGTGCATATGTATTGTTTGATAATTTTCAATTATGAGATACTCACGAAGACTATGGGGAGCAAATTTCTTCGTTCTGTTTTGTGAAGAGAGTCTGCACTTACATAGCCTAGCACTGATGATTATTACTTATCTGATTTGAGAGTCTTATAAGATAATCTATCAATATTAACATTTATGGACATCTGGGAATGGTGGCCACGCCTTTAATCCCAGCATGGAGGAGGCAGATGTAGGCAGATCTCTCTGAGTTCAAGGCTAGTATAGTCTGCAGAGCAAGTTCCAAGACAGCCAAAGCTAAACAGAAAAAATAAATGTTTTGAAAAAATAAAAAAAAGATTTATGGATAAAATGATGAATATTCTCAATACTAATACGATTATGGAACAGTCTTCTAAAGTATGACTATATTAAAGAAAAGCAAGGACCCTTCCACCTCATGTTCTAATCCAAAAAACAAAACCAGGGAGAAGTTTTTAGATACATATATTCTGGAAGTCTTATCTTTATGCAAGTTTTTGTTTTATAGCTACTGTATATTAAGATATTCTGAAACGTATGGTGTAACTACTTCTTAAGTACATTAGGAAAGATTCACACAAAACACTAAAAAATGTCTGACAAAAGCAAATTCTAATATTTACAATATAACAATTTTGAAACTAAATGTTTTCATAAAACTGCCCTGTTCTGGCTGTATTGTGTTTTCATAGCAGTAATGCTTAATGTAACGTAAATATTTACAATCTTTAAGTATCAAAGAATTATTTTGTTATGGCCTGAATTATTTGTGGGGAGGAAAAAAGCATCTATGAATGCCAGTTGCACTTTTCTGGAAGGACAAATGTAAACCTATTTAGTAATCTGATTTTCTCTTTCATCTTGTCTCCAATTTCTGTGTAGATTTATAATGTTCATTGTTTCAAATTTTAACAAATCACCTAATGGCAGAAAGGAAAATATGTTAACCTTGGAATTATTTGCAGTTGGAGAAACCCCTTTTGTCTGGCCCATACAGGGGCTGCAATCTGTTTTAAACACAGACTGTCTGTCTTTCGTCTGACAGCCACCAAGCTACACAAATTACTTTCTGCCTGTTCACCTGTTTGCAGCTGCATCTGTAAGCTAAAGATTCTGCAGTCTGACTTGAGCAACCACTTCAGGATTGATGACATGTGCTGCTGATAAAGTGAGCAATTTGAAGAAATTACTGGCTATAGCTATTGAAAGACATCTGTGCGGGAGCTGAGAACTAGAAGCCTTCAATCATGTGCTTGCAACCTGCCGTGGCGGCAACAGTGTTTGAAGTGATAGCCTAGGAAAGGCGGTTGGCCCTGACATGAAATAACCTCACAATATATGGAACATAATCTCTCAAATGAGTAGTAAAAGCTTCTGTCTTTCCACTGTAAAAAAATGGGGTTTGGTTCTTTCTTGAAAATATTCCTGAGGAAGTAATGCATGATAATAATGATGCATTTGTTTTTTTTTTTCCATCTTCATGCCAGCTGACACATCTCCTACTTCCCATGCAAAGAATCATTTCAAACTGTTACCACTGCTGATGTGAAAGAAATATTCAGTTTCACTGGCCACAACCTACACACTCCACACACTGCCCACAGAAAGGCTCTTTGTTCATTATCTAAATATCCACAACAATATTTAGCTGGAATTACTGTTCTACTTTTCTGAAGGAAAAACCCAAGCCAACTAAAGCTCAAAGAACCTGTCCTCATAGCTCACACAGCCATTCCACACTATTATATGATAAATTGTATGCTCTGTCAGAAACACTGACTTGCTCAGGTCAGACATTACGAGATGGAGTTTCTATTCCATCTTTCTCTCTCATTACACAAACTTATCTCACATCAAATTGTCAGCATGAACTGAGGAACCTGATTTAGTCAAAAGTCAAACTTTTAAGGTTCATATATAATGCTAAATGTTCAAGCTCTTTATACATTTGCTGAAAGTAAGATTTTAGATAAAATCATTTTAAAAATTATATCAAATATATATCCTTTCTATATAGAAAAACATACCATATCTAATAATAAAAATGAAGACATGCTAACTAAAATACTATTCAAATAACTGCATAGAATATTTGCAAGTTTGACTTCATCAATAAAAATAGTAATTAGAAACACAAAACCATTAGTGAAACATAATTATGATTTTAAAAGTTTGAGAATATAAACTCAGAAAAATGAAAAGTATATAAAATTCAGAGGAATCAACTAATAGAGAGCTACATGTTGAATGCAAATGTTCCAAATTCAAAACAGGATTTAAAATTATAGCTTAACATATCTTACGTTATTCGGGTTAAGTTCTAAAATACCTCTCTTGTACTTGCAAATGTCTAAAAATTCTTAATTTGTATAAATTTCAAATACAGTAAAAACAAATATTTTTAAATAGTTCAATTGAAATAGATCTAATTAATACTAGAAGCCAACTAAATGCTAAAAATATTTAATTAACTAGAAAGCTATAGTAGTATTTAGGGAATATGATGCAGAGAGCATTAATTATACAGTTTCAAATCCATATCTAATTCCACAGTCACATAACAGATACAAAGCATCTAATTTTCAAATATTAATTTGAAGATCAATTTCCAAAAAATCTTTGGGTCTTCATTTGCAGAGAATATTTTAACAGAATCAATTGACAGCTCTTTCAAAGGATTGATTAATTAGTTGGTTTATTTTACATAGGTTTAAATATATCCTAAACTAAAAATAAATAAATAAAAATAAAAAATTCCTAAACTTAGAAAATACTATTCCCGGTACTTATAATGACTGAAATCTCTATCATAACTAATTTAAATACATGTGGTAAAACTGTCAAGAACTTACTATCAGTTCAATTTTTAAAATTAAATATATTTTTAAAAACAGTACAGTCAAAGTCTTTGAGCTAAGTAGCTATTATGAGTTTGACTTTCACATTTCAGTCTCCATAAATTGAATTCAACACAAAGCCAATTTGTGCTAGCCACCAAAGAGGATATACATCATTAATGGTTATAATAAATTAGGACTTTATTTACTTAACGGTAAAGCAATAATATTCTCATTATGTTACTATCCTCTATTCTCATCATGCCATACATTCACAATTTTAATAGCAGCTTTTACTTTGAAAGACCTAAGTTGTAAGAACATTCATACCACTTCCTAACGCTGACACAATGTACATAGGCAGGTAGGCCTTCATCTGCTCTAAAATCAGTTGACACTTTTACATCTGTGCATGCAACATAAATATACCAGCTGGCATCTCAAGCACACACACATATGGACTTCAAAACAGAAACTTCCTTATTTGCAGCGCTGCCAGCGTAATTTTGTATCCTCTGCACAGTCCAGCTATTTGTCAGGGCCCTGCAGGTGTGCAGTGCACATAAACACACAGCTGTGCTCCAGTAAGCCAAGTGTTCCATCAAACACATAAAGGAGATCTCAGCAGCTGAATTAGTCATCCTTAGAACAGGTCCAGAGAGAACAATATGGGTTAGTATTTTTGGAAAAAACCATGGATAGGAAATTTATGATTATGCTAGTTTTACAAAATAACTGAAGGGTTGTGTCATTTTTAAAGTAAAGTGTGCTTATTACTAAGTTTTTGTTAGAATGGATGAAGAAAAGTAAAATCTGTTTTTACTTTTAAATATAGTAAAATTTATATAAATTTATTTAAGTATAAAAATGTGAACAGCTTTATAAATTAAATTTTAGTTATTAGAACTTATATCATGATGATGTTTATAATACCACAAATCATAATCACTATATCTTAACATACTTACCAGTTACACATTCAGCTGTATAGTATTTAAAATTTTGCTTTGCTGTTTATATTTAAGATATAATTCTTAATACATGATAATAAAGCCTGACATTATGTATTAGACAACATTTAACTACCTTAAATTAACTGTTTTGATAAACTGTAAACACTAATAAAACACTTGATTCTCAAAAGCGATATACAAGTATACTGGCCTAAATTGGCTAAGGAAATACATGAAAAAGGCCTGGTCTTCCCACCATCATGTGAAAGCCCCCAACCTAATTAAGCTTGACCTTATTAACATTCTTTAAAATATCTGTTAAGCACTTCAGGCCATCAATAATTATGAGTAACTACATTTCCCCCAGATGCTCAGAGTCCACCTGGCAATTGACAAAACATGAGAGATAACTTAGAAAACGAGCTTGAATGCATTATGCCTAATACACTGACCTCCACGGAACTTGAGGTCAAAGAGTTAGTAATCAAGAAACAGCAGTCCATCACACAAGGTTGGTGCTTTCCTCTATCTGGAATGTACAAAACCTCTTCAAGATTACACCAGTCGATACAAATCTCCCTGTCAAAAAGCCTGTTCAGAACTACTTTACTGGCCTATCAACCTAGTACATAAAGCAGGAAAGAAGTAAGTAAAGAGAAAAGAATAGAATGTTCACGCTTATTTAAGCTCCTTTAAGGTGAGCTATCTTAGATCTTATTTATTGGTTTTGTCGAGATAGAAAGTTAGATCTAGATGGAGTCTTCACCATAGAATATCTGTTAACGACAATTCTGTCACAAGACATGGGTGTCCTTTGGCACAAACTACCACATTCCAAAAAGTGTCAAATGGTGAGGATAAAAAGAATATCATGTTTCTTAATTTCTACAATAAAATACATTTTATAAAATTATTCATAAGATTTATTTTTATTATTTATATCTAAGTATATGTATGTGGTGTGTATATGTCTGTGTGCCACCTGTGTGTAAGCGACAAAGAAGGCCACAGAGGTTGTCAGATCTCCTGGAGTTGGAGGTGCAGGGGGTTGTGATGTGCCCAACATGGTTGTTGGAAATTGAACTCAAATCCCCTGAAAGAGGAGCAGATGCTGCTAACTGCTGTGCCATCTCTCCAGCCCCCTTAAAAACAAGTCTTAAAGTTATCTGTGCCAGTTACTTATTCCTGTATAACTACTCCAAAAACCTGGTGGCTTTGGACATCATCTTTTGTTTTAATGTTACAGTCCAATATTTTTTGTGTACTACTTGCTTCTCCCATGAAGCGGCTGCCAGTGGGTAAGCCTGGAACATATGAAATCTCAACTGAACCAGTGTATCTGACACCTTGGTTATAATAGACGGAACATCTAGGTGTTCTCAGAGTACACTATCCAAGTGATCCAGGCAGAAACCTCAATGCCTTTTACAACCCAGCCTTGGAAAGAAAACAGCATCACCTTCCCCACAATCTACTAGTGAAAAGCACATCAGAGGAAGAGTCCAGGTTCAGGGAGAGTGCTGTGGGATGTTCTGTATGGCAAATGTGTTGCTCTGATTGGTTAGTAAATAAAACACTGACTGGCCAGTAGTCAGGCAGGAGGAAGTATAGGCGGGACAAGGAGGAGAAGAATTCTGGGAAGTGGAAGGTTAAGTGAGAGACACTGCCAGCAGCCACCATGACAAGCCGCATGTGAAGACGCCGGTAAGCCACAAGCCACATGGCAAGGTATAGATTTATAGAAATGGGTTAATTTAAGATATAAGAACAGTTAGCAAAGAGCCTGCCACGGCCATACAGTTTGTAAGCAATATAAGTCTCTGTGTTTACTTGGTTGGGTCTGAGCGGCTGTGGGACTGGCGGGTGAGAGAGATTTGTCCTGACTGTGGGCCAGGCAGGAAAACTCTAATTTCAGGAGAGAGCCATAGAAGAACAAAAATACTAGGAAGCTTGCCTTACAGTCTTTGGGGTGGAAGGGTGGGGTGCTACCTACATCACTGTAGCAGCAACCTTTGAAGTGACTGGAGTGCTCAGCCCAAAGTGGGACATGTGTCATTCCCTCCATGGTTGGGAAGAAGTGCTATCACCAGGGCTTCCGGACAAGGCACGGCCATGACACTCCCGAGCTCATGCAGATGTGGTTACTGAACAGCCCTACACAACACACCTCACCACTGCGTCATGTATGTGTGAGGGGAGCACAGGGCCTCACCCTTCCCTGAGGAACTGTGGGTAGTTCATGGATGCAGGGAGGAGGTCATGCCCTTCGGTGGTAACCCACTGAGAAGCTGCCCGACCTCCTGTTAGCAGTACCTAACTCGTGCTTGGCAAGCAACCATAACCAACCCTGGTGTGTCAAAAGGAAAGGAAGAAAAGTAGGAAGGCTCTGGGAGAGAGGGGCGAGAAGACAGGAGAGAAGTTAATGGTTCTGAAAAGACCCAAAACTCAATATATTCTTTATGAAAGTATACAAAAATAAGTATTTTCTATTTCCTGTACATTTCAATATACACTGAAAACAACCTACATGTGTTTGTATCCACACACACACACAAAAAAAAAAGATGGAGGGGGAGGGGCATAAGGAAATTAACTTTAAAAACAAAACCTCACATATCCACATACTGTGTCACACATTAAAAGATCATACATATATGAACTTATTTCAACTTCCACATTCTAAAGATAAAAAGCAAAGTAAATACACACACTTTGTCTTATAAGCAACACAGAATCAGATAAAATGGAGGAATCTATTATATCACAAAGTCCTTTAAATAGGATTTCTTTCTCTCTCTCTCTCTCTCTCTCTCTCTCTCTCTCTCTCTCTCTCTCCACACACACACACACACATACACACACACACACACACACACACACACACACACAAATTAATGAATAAATAAAATAGGTGATTTGAAGAGTTTTTAAAGGAGTAATGAGATTGCTCGTCATGTCTTTACCAAGATGGCAAGGTCTTTTGGTGACACTTGCCACCAAATCAAAGGGCCTGAGTTTGCTCCCCAGGTCCCATTTGGTAGAAAGAGAAAACTAATCCCTACAGTTGTCCTCTGACCTCCACATGTGCACCATGACATATAGGTAACCACACACACACACACACACACACACACACACACACACACACACACACTGGATTAAAAACCTGGTAGTTTAATGCAGAGACAGAGGCATGCTTCTCAGAACAGTTAGCACTGGTGGGGCAGCAATGACATGAAAGCACACTGCATCATATCACTAAGAGACAACCACCAAGGCTGCAGCGCCACACAGGCATTTACAGTAACAGTGCTGATTTTGTGGACTGAAATAAAAAGAACCTTTAATGGCATAGCTCATTCTGCAAACACGGTTGACCAAGAAGACAAAGTATCTAACTGCTGTTCATCAACTTATACCTAAAATTTTATATATTCAAATAACAGACCATCCAATGTAACTGAGAAGTCAAAATTCATGACAGAATGCATATAGTTGTTTCAAGAACTTCAGATGAACACAGAATGTGTCAGCCCTGCCACTGAGTAGTCAGGAGAGTTGGGACACAAAGCACTTAGCAATCCCAGGCAATGGCGTCGAACTGCCTTCCCAACATCTATGTTGATACCTATAGGCAATGCTGTCCTCAGCCTTCATGGGAGAAGCTTCTCTTTATAGTGAACAGGTGGTAAATGCAGAGTCTATGAGCTGTTCAATGTACTGAGAAAAAGGCATGGCTGAGTGGCTCAGCCAGAAGCAGGACATTTAAGACCATCTCTAAAGCTAGGCTATCCCAGACAAAGGAATGGCAAGAATATAATATAAAAGCCTGCAAATGGGGAGAAGGGCAGCAAAATACTGTCCTCTGAGCATGACATAGCCACGGCAATAACAAACTTAAAGAGCTATGGTCTCCTGCATTGGCCCTTACAAAACCAGCTCTATTAACACCCAGTGAATGATGAGGGAGGGAGGGACCTGCTCACAGAGCCTACCCCTCCCTTCTGAACTAAGGGTTACTGAGCGATTCTGGGAAAGGGCAAATCATTATCTACAAAAGTAATAAGTACCCACTGCTGAGCCCACTGGCTGCATTAGATAACTCAATGGTCACAGAGATCACTCAAGTTAATTCCAATGGGTCAGAAAACAAAAAGACATGAACAGAGTAAAGTGATCTGCAGTGAGAGGGGGGGCGGTTAACAAGGGCATGACTCTATCAATTATAGAGCAGCAAAGCGTCACCATGTGACATGTCATGCTTAGCATACAGTGCTACTTCTTCTCAACACCAGTCAGTCTCTGAACACTTAGGAACAACTGTCAGATCTTTTTGCTTGTGAAGTAAGACAAACTGGCCAATAACTGTCAGTGTGAAAACAGAACATTTGAAAATGCTGGATTTTTTTAGTTTTCATATGAAGTAAATAGCTTACAAAATTTTTATTTTTGTAATATAGATTTCATTGCAGTCTAACATCCTTCAACTTTTTTTATTCCACCAAAACAGTGACAAAATACATAAGAGCAAGATTTCCTACAACGTGAGCTATTTTTACCTGTTACTGATCCAAATTAACTCATTCTTCACAACTGAACTGAGCAACATCCTTACCTAACCATGGCTCATCGCCACTTGTTGTCTCCCATCCCCACCAAGATGAGCAAAAAGGTAACACAGCACTTAATACGGTCCCTGAATTTAAAAACTAGGAAATACTAGAGCTGGAAGCTATTCTTTCAAAACATATTCATTTTCTGCTTATTATCTATATACACGGTTATTTTTACTATGGCTGTCTTACATTAATTTAGAGATTGATAACTAAATAAAATATTTCAATGAAATATGATAAATACTATGTGTTAAAACAGTAGTGCAAGATGCTAAAAATTATAATAAAAGGGGCCCTTATAGGTCACCCAAAGAAATGATATGAAAAAAAATTTTTTAGGCAAACCAGAAAAAGATGGGAAGATAGACTGGCCTAGAGTGCTGCAAGCAACAGAAAAAGAGGAGCCAGCAACCTCAGGAAAGGCTAAGTTAGCCACAGGTGGGAACAGCTTGGTGGGAAGAGTGCTTTGTCCGGGAGAGAAGAGAACGGCTAACAGGAAGGAAAACATGCCCTTAAGACTTCTGTAAGGAGGCTGGCTGTTTCCAGCCAAAAGCAGAGTTATCTGAGGCTAGGGAGATGGCCCAGTGGTTAAAACTCTTGCCATTTAAGTGTGAGGATGTAGTTCAGAGATTCCCCACCACCCACACAAATGCTAGGCAAACATGGCAGCCGGTCAAGATGAGCCAGTTAACTTGATCTTGGCTTCTGTTAAACTGCTTGCACAAACCCTCCCCCTGCAGCTGCCCAGCAGGATAACAGGATGTGAGTTTTGCCTTTAAGAGCCCCTTGTTCTAAACACTGTGGGATACACTCTGGGTCCTGAATACCTGAGCATAGTCGCTGCCAGGTGGAATAAAGAGTTTCAATTCACAATAAAGGTCTTCTCTGGTGGACTCCCCATAACATGATAAGCCAGAAGTCAAGATACATTTGTACCATGACTGTTCAAAACAGAAACTAGTGGGCAACAGTTAATATTTTACTCCATAAATAAAACTGTAATGACTTCTTGATTAAAACTGACTTCCACTGCTATTGAAATTATAAAATTCTCATTGTGTTTTCGAGGGCTCTAGAAAACAATTACTTACTATTAAAATCTCTATCTTCATTTGACTATACGCAAACATGCACATACACTTTTTTCTCTCAAAACTCTCTAGGCAAAACTGCCTCCTTTCTATTACATCTTGATCATAATGTGTCCTTTGTAACCCATTTCTCATCAGCTTGAAATATTCTTCCCCATGTCCTCACACTCTAGGAAAATGGGGAGAAACCTATTTTGTTCGCATCATCTGTGCCCAGCACTATTCCTAGCACAGAATAAGTGTCAAATAACATGTATGGACTCAATGAACAAATGTGTTACTGATTAATTTCATACTCAGATACAGCACACCCTCATTCCTGTGGCACACACACAGATATGACCCTCCAATCACCTTTCAACAAGAACACCCTAATTGCAGCAAACTAACTGTCCCGGAGCCTCCAGTTCTATAGTTTCTCTCGGACTGCTTGACAAAGGCGTACTACCGTTGGGGAAACCCACAAGCAGCGTCTGGTGATGCTGACAGAAGTGACCGGACAGCTCCACCCATGTCATCTCCTCCACAGTCTTCTCTTTAGAGCTCCCTACTGAGCTAGCAGAGACTCCTGTCAAGTCGGTTTCAAAACATGACTACTCTTCTGTCTACAACTGTACCCTGCCTTTTCTTCCCCAAAGTATTGCTTCCCATCTCAATGTCTGTTTTCTAGGAATTTAGACAGTTTCAAAACACGCTCCTTATATCTATAAATAAAATGCTAATTCTTTACAGAGCATACCATTCACTTACATCAAGTATCTTGATGAAAAGAACTTAGCCTCACTCACACCCCACTCCATCACTCCTTTGTGTGTGTGTGTGTGTGTGTGTGTGTGTGTGTGTGTGTGTGTGAGAGAGAGAGAGAGAGAGAGAGAGAGAGAGAGAGAGAGACAGAGAGACAGAGAGACAGAGAGAGAGACAGAGAGAGACAGAGAGAGCGAGAGCAAGCACACTACAGAATGTCAACTCTTCTGTGAATCACCAAATTCAGCCAAGCTTTTGCTCTTCTCTGGGCTCCATGTGCACCTGCAGCAGGACTCAACCCGGTGTTCAATGCCTATGATGGCAGTTTCCCTGTTAAAGATGAAACTCAGACAACCTATGCCTTTTTCACAGTGATAAGTCCAATGCCTTACAATACAGCAGATCAAAATAAAATATTCACCTGGGCATAACCTTTCACAATCATAGTACCAGCCCTTCAGAGCCTGAAATAGGAGTGCTGCTCCTAAGTCTGATGCCACCCTGGGCTACAGTATCTCAGAAGGATGAAAAATAAAGAAAAAACTCTATAATTTTTTTAAAAAGGAAACAAACTAAACTAAGAGCATACTTCTTATTGTAAACATATAGTTTTTACATGGATATATTTTATCTGTAAGGTTGAACAACTGAGATTAACATATTTAAGCCCCAAACATTCACACACTCTAAAAATAACTTTATCCTTCTTAGGGAGTAAAATTCAACTTGTTTAAAAGAAGTAGTTATTAGTGTTAAAATTGAAAACTACTAGGCAATTTGGAGGCTTATTCATTTGGAACCTTTTAGGACACTTCCTCACAAATAACATATTAGTTACCAAGGAAAAATGAAGCACTGGCTTTTACAACTCATTAAATTTCTTTTCAACTTCATATAACCTGTCAGTTCTCAATTACACACTCCTGGTACAAAAATCAAGCCAAAAAGTCTTAGTATATAAGCATAAAATAGAAGTAATCCGTGAAAAATATTCACCCTGAGAGAATAAAGTATATAACAGAAAAGCACGTGATAAATTATAAAATTTCAAGTCTGAGAATTGTTTAACACTAAGAGTTAAGCCATACTTTAAAAAAAAAAATCAGTGAGCTAAAACTGAGCCAGTAGTCTAACTACTACACACAGTAATCACTGACTAGGTGAACAATTTTAAAATCCAACTATTTTAAAGGAAGGTTAGCTGTCCCACAGGAAATAAACGTGGAAATGAGGCCAAGGGAGAGAATGGCTTGGTTCCACACCTTTAAAATTGCCTACAGCAAGGCATCAAAAAATAAAATGAAATAAGTCCCCTGAGTCCCAGTCGGCAGCATAGAGTTACAACTTAAGCACTGGGTCATCAGTGGCAATGGAAGGCTGGGGAAGGGCTGAGGTAATGTATTTACTCACTCTAGCAAGGAACCCTGTAACAGGACCGCCCAAAGTACAAAGAGTTCTTATGTGGACATCATGTACAAAGAAACTCTATAATCACTTAGTTGTATGAGTACTGAAAGATGAAATATACCAGAACAAACTTTTATATAAAAATACTAGAGTGTATTAGTTCAACTTGTCACCAAAAAAGACAACTTAAACTCTATTCAGCAATCTATTGATCATATTTTTTAACAAAACAACTAATTTTTACTACTCATTATTAAAATCAGAGCCTAACTTTAAAAAATAGTCCTTTACTGTAAAGAATCAGAAATTGAAATTCAAAATTAATATGGAAAAGGGCAATTTTACAAGTAAGGAAACCACTGCCAAACAATATATATATAATCATTTAACTTTATGGCACTATTAAGTTGAAGATACCCCCATTTTGTCTTCATATTTAAAAAGCAGCTCAAACTAGATGCACAAGTTTTATTATAGATATTATTATTCAAAGCTCTTGGGAAACCTGCTTTGAAATTAATCAAGGAGACAATGACAAGGAAGAAAGCTGAACTACACATTTTGCTGATGTCTTACACAGAGCCTAGGGCACAGCACTATCCACATGCATAACTAATTACAAAAAGTATAAACACTTGGGCAAAGAATGTTATTTAAGGATGGCAAATGGTTAAACAGGAAATGTCACCAGCACCAACCATCTTGGTTTGTGAGACCCCTCTTGCTATACTCTGAGTAAGACTGATATTAAGAATTACTACTTAAAAAAACGATGCCCAAAGATCACAAAAAAACTGTCATTTCCCAGTTATTCAAACAGCTAAAGAATGGGGCTCATGGAAGAAAGTTTCCAAGGCTGAGAGAAGGTCATGAAATGATTACAGACAGACACTGAGCGAGAATTCCAATTTTATCTTGCAGGTAGAAGGATACAAGCAGAATGCCTCTGCAGCATTGTCACCAAGTCTACTCAGATACAGTGCAGCAGTCCCAGTTAGAAAGGAAAGGTCTCGAACACAAGCATCGGTCCAGAGCCAGGACGATTAAAGAAGAAGAAATAATGCAAGACAAAGCTGTGAAAAGGCTGAATAAAGTCTCAGAATCAAGTTTTGTGAAACAAATGGATAAATAATAATGACATTAGCTACAATTAGAGAACAAGGTGTTTCACACTGAACAGTGAATTCTATATGCCTTGTCTCATCTGAATGATTTTACCAGAATTGTTTTCTAGAAAGGGTTCCAAGATACACAATTCAGTCCACCAGTCAAGAACATTGGTGGCACATGAAGGTTCAGTGCAAACTGCTCAAGCGCTCCCTCCTCAATCAAGGACACAAACACAGGAAAGGATACAAATCAATAAAAGTTCTACATATGCTACAGATGAAACTAACGGAAAAGAAAACCACAAATTACTCAATATAAAAGCTCAGTGAAAAGACAATATACACCACATTCACCATTTCTCCATGACAGAAGAGGAAAACACAATGAGAGCTAGAAAAAGACTTAAGAATCTGAGGAAAATGTCTCTGTATGCCTGTCAGCAGTGAGAAAGCCAATGGGAGTGGTATGTGCCCACCAAAAGAGAAATTTTAAAATACTATGAAAAGCATAACATAAAATGATATATACATAGCAAATAAAAACCACATAAAATTTCTATATAAAGGCAGGAGATTGAAAGAAAGAAAAATTAAAAACAGTCATGTTCTTCTCTTGTTTTTTCCTCATGAGTTCCTTTTAATGTTCTGTGATTTTATAATTTGAGTAAAAAGAAAATAACCACTCTAAACAAAGCCTCATGAGACCCACCGGAGAGTTAAAGAATTAACTATAGCCACTCTTATTATTAATAACTAAAGAATGTATGGTAACTTTTCATAAACATCTACTCTAGTTCTAACACACGAGTTCCTAAATGTAAGCTGGTTGCTTCCCAACATCTCAGTACTTCCTGTGTAAGACTTCCCGTGTCTCACCAAACTCGGAAAATATGAGGTAAATGACATATTAACTAGAACAATCATAAAAATACTTAGAAAGTAAAAGGCTGATTTAATGAAATAAAAATGTAAAAATGTTTCCATATGTTTCTATGAAGTATTATTTTCCCAGTAAACGAACACATTCAAGATTTGTTTTTGGCTTTGTTTCAGAAAAAAAACATCTGCATAGTGTCACACTTACAAGCACATCTCAGTCAGGCAAGAGTTATGTCACAGCTCATATATCAAATAAAAATCACGTTCAAGCCCACACAACCTCACAGACCCAAAGTCGTCCTTTCCATTCCAAATATTCCTATGAGAGCTCTCATTGCACCATGCTGCTAATGTCACGTGATGTTTGTTAGGAGGTTAAATCCTAAAACTAAAATGTCAAGTACTTTATAACACAGTTGTGAGTGACCTAAAAAAAAAACTGACTCTTAGCACTTATAAACTGTGACGTTCCTTTTTAAAAGAAACAGGTGCAAGAGTGGTACAAACCATCACGATAGCTAACTATACCATGACTTCTAAAAAGGAAGCATTCTTTGTGTCCAAAATACAATGAAGTGATAATGCTTCATTTAATGTTAAAATTACTGTTGGATTTCTAAATGCATTGTTACTCAACTCCACACGTGCACATTATAAAATAGAAAGGTGCTGTGATATAGAGACGTTTATAAACTTCACTTAATCTGTAGCAACCTATGACTATGTCATCCACGTAGCAGCTGCACTGTCCTTTACTTAGCAGGTGACAGTGACGCAGTGCTAAGAGAGCAGGCACAGTCACCACGCACAGTGTGGTGTTCCTGATTCAGAACCTTCCTGTGACCTAGGGTCTTAGCTGTACGTGAGGAGTTTGGTACCTTCCTCTAAAATTGATATGACACCATAGGGTGCAACACAGATATCAAGCACTCAAGAGTGCCTGCACATAGCAAATGCTTAGTAACTGAAGTCATTATTAACATTTTCTGTAACAGTGTCTATAATTTTCACAAAGCAATGTTATATAACCAAGATTTTACTCAAAAGATATTTTAGGTAATATTTAAAATCATGCGGGATATATTTTTTCTAATATACAGTAAAAAAAATTTTTTTTAGTTGTAAAGTTCCCTTATACTAATAAAAATTATCTAGAATGACTCATATATTAATAACAAAAGGTTAATAGCTGCATTAAGACCAATGTTTGCAGTAGATGCTAAAAGCTATTTGACTGTAATAGAATAAAACAAAATGTCTCCATAGCCCATTAAAATGAAACTGGAAACATTTAAGGAACTAGATGGCAACTTACGGTATATACAAGGGTAGGTATTATAAGAAAAATACACAGGCTTCTGTGGGGAAAGGATGTTAGAAAGCAAACAGTACAATGAAGTTAGTAAGTAACTGTTAGGAGGTTCCATCCTCCTTTTTACAAATACCATTGGTTGTTCTTTATATAATCTAAATCCCTTCCAGTTTTAACTTATTTTCCTTTATATAGTTAAAAAAAACTCATCTTTCATAAATTATAAAACAAGCCAATAGATTTTGCTATTGCTATTAATGTAATTACATAATGATAAATCACACAAAAAATGTTTATATCCACATTTTCCACTAAAGAAACAATAAATTTTGAGAATTGAAGCAGCATCCCGAGATACCATAAGCAGTGAACTCTAGTAGAGGCAGAGGTGGGCAGGAGGTTGCAGAAGACCTTACTAGGCAACAAGAAACTAGCCAGCACTTGAACCAACTCCTCTGTCAACAGCAAGGACAAAGATGCTAATCCTGACTCTGAACCCTGTGCTCCTATGACCAAAATCACCACATTATGGCCTGCAGGTTTCCTTGTCATTTATCAAGTGCAGAAAGAATTTTCCTAACATTGCAAACAAATTGGCTACTTATCATTCAATGACTGGCAGGTTCCTCAGGCTGTAACCCAACATGATGAGAACTGGGATGATGAGAGCTGTACTGAGTAGGATGTGGTCAACCAAACCAAGAACCCTGGACAAGAGACTCTGGTTGAAAGCACATAGCAGTGCCTTCCTTGTGATGAAGACTGGAATAAAGATTTGTGGTAACAAAACAGCACCCCATTTGGGGCACAGCCAGTTTCTATGGCAACAACAGTACTGCAAATGACATAGTTATAGAATATAAGAATAACCTGGCTTCAAGCTTGGAGTTTCTGTATCTCTCCAATATGTTTTGCCCTGGAAAAATAATGGAAATACACAGCAACTGAACAACTTTCTCAAATGGAGAAGACTCTTGCTTATTATCTGCTACCGAAGGGTGGGTCTTTTTCCCCCTTTATGTTATTACAGAGCAGTAAACTGTCTATGACTTTCAAAAAAGAGAAAAGAAAAAAAAGAAAAGAATTAGTAAGCAGGCAAAGTAGTCATAAGCCAACTACAGCAATGTTTCATGGGTCAAAGTATTTTGTGGTATCTCGTTCAGTCACATCCGAGGTCTGCAACTCACTCTTATGATTTTCCCAGTAAGAACTAATCTTATTTTGAGAAATCAGAATAAGTAAAGGACATAAATACCACACAGAGTGAAAAACAGTGGGTAACTGGACAATGGAAGGCAATAGATATTTATATATTCTAGCAAATGTATCCTTTCAAGACCATGAGCCAATCAATATCTTGTTCACTATAAATTACCCAGTCTCTGGCATTCTGCTACAGTTGCCTCAAGCACATTTGGCTAAACCTAGCAGAGAAACTTAACCCCTATTGCACCACCACTTGAAGTAAAACAGTACGCTCCATTAGAAGCCTGTCATACATGCAAGTTTCCAAAAAACCAAAGTCAATTCACTGATAATGACACAGAACTGAAAGCTAATGATGTCCATCATTGTACTACAGTTGATCAACTACAGCTCCCACATGCAATGTACAGACATCAAGGCCAATTTCATTCTGGCTAACACTGTTCTTGATGGGTCTTGTCATAAGTGGTTAGCCTTAAAGATGTTTCCAGGGGCCTGTTTCTATAGGAAGCAACAGGCACATAAACTAAAGATCAAGTGCCACAAACTATAAAGAAAAAGACAAAAACACGTGATCAAACATCCATATTACCCATGCTGATGGCACAAGAGCTAACCAGTAAGAACCAAGTTGTTGGTCAAGCAGAAGGACAGTACTGCTGTCTGGAACCATCTCCATTTAGACATGGCAATAAAGCATCATAAATGATGCAAAGAGAAAAGAAATATGTATCTGATGCAAAAGGTGCCACCCTTGGTAGACTAACTATTAACATGAAAAAATTTATGTTGTGAAAACAGCCATGCTCACATGTCACCCATCCCTGTCAAACTGCTCTCAGAAAACTAACATCAAGCCTACATACCACTCACCATCTACTCATCAGCCAGTTGATGCTATACCACTGGAGACATCAAAATTAAGCTGTGACTTTCTTTAACTTGAGGCTACACAATAGATGCCAGCAGTGTACCTTTTATGCCAAAGAACACACTACAGCTCAACAGAAATACTGGAATGATGCTCGAAACACCTTATCAATCCACAGGCACCTAATATTGTCAACCACTCAAATAGTTGTAATCCACATTACTCAATAATGAAATAGACTACTAATAAACACAACTTTCATTACAAAGGGGCAATGTTCTTTTGGTCACCCCTAGGGTTATTACAGGGAAAAAGCAGTGGAGATGAACTATGAGTCAGTAAACCTTTTCTACCATGAGCCGAACAATAAATATTTTAGACTGCATATGATCTCTGCAAAATTGTTGTTGTTGTTGTTGTTGTTGTTGTTGTTGTTGTTGTTGTTGTATGTTTTTGAAACCCTTTGGCAGTTTTAAATGCCAAGATACACTGTTAGTTTGAGGATTGTCAAAAGAGTAGGCCAGATGGGCCAGCAAACTAATTTTGCCACAAAGTTAGTTGCAAGACAGTGAAGAAGAAAGAGAAGCGAATGTGTCACCTTCAGTCATTGTTACAGTTTGAATCTAAAGTCTCCAACAGCCTTATGTTTTAAACACCTATTCCTAAGATGGCTGTCATTTAGGGGACTATGTTAGAAGCTGGTTAAAGTAGGTAGTTAGGGGCAAACCTTTAAAAGTCATACCAGCTCCTTCTTCCAACCTGACTCTGCTTCCCAAGTCTGCCACTAAGTGAAAAGCCCCTAGCCCATGTTCCCAGGGTCACAGACAAAGTGGCTCCGAACACTGGGCCTTGCCCAGAAGTAATGAACTTCTGAAATACCTCTAAACCCCTGAACCAAGTTCACCCCTCCATTAAGTTGGGTCTGTCAGGTATTTTTGTTACTGATAAAAAGTAACAAATACAACCACACTTTCTTCTTAGCAATAGCCTAAAGTTTAAACTCTTCAACTTTAACAATATGTAGAACATCATCACCTCACTTTCTAAGCCAGTACTATGTAATAAAACTGTATGGCAGTCACCTACATAATTTAAAAGTTGTAACACATTCATGGTATTAAATAAAGATAGGCAAAATAATTAACATTTTATTAACCCAGATACATCTAAAACATTACTGTTGGATGCATAAAATGTAGAAACAAAAAAGAGTGGATGGCAGCATGCAGGAACTTCATTTACCCCATTCTCTGACAGATAAGACTAATTGATTGTGCCTCAATTTTATACCAATAAAAATATAGTTTATATTGAACAACTGCTTTTCTTCTTGGAGCCTGGGATTTTGGTACTTGCAAAGCAGAGGTTGCTTATATGAAAAGCACCCAATAAAAACCTTGGATATTGAAGGAAATATCCTAGGCAGAAATATCACAGAATTTGTTGCATTTTTGTGGCTGGTAAAAGGAAGAAAACTGAAATACACCCTCCAGAAGGAGGCAGTGAGCAGAGGGAGCATGTCTCCTCAGTCTGCTCATGTCTTTCCCTTCATGACCTCACTATAATGCTAGAGAAACTCTCATCAAGGAATACTGTCAACCTGTGAGTCCTGTTAGTGAAATTCCAGGAGTAGGGACGATGGTCTTGAGGACTGAAGACAATGAAAGCATATCGCAAATCTACTTTAACAATTTGCCATGTTTAGTAACTTAAATTTCCTAACTTAACTTTAGCTGGTAACTTTGCTCATTTACTACACATACAGATATTTAACTTCATATTTTTTATTCCACAAATGGTATCACAGGTGGAAGAGCAGGGGAAAAAAGACATACTCTTTTAAAATTAGTAGAATTAGTTAACTATTGACACTCTGAAACACATACACAATCTCTAGACATTATCCAAAGTAAATACCACTTGCTGAGGAAATACTAGCAACTGAGGAACAAGTAAGGCATAGTGACTACAGTCATGGAAAGTATTTTAAATTTAAAGAAGGCTCCTTTAAGGAACTAACACTGGAATTGGGCTCTGAAGGTTAAACTGATAAATTTTAAAAAGAGAAATAGAATACAGAATCAAAAGAAGGTAAGGGACAAACCCATGGCGAGGAGAAGCACCTCTCTTCAGGAGCCAGCAGGACAGACTAGACTTCTATCTGAGTCCCCTGAATTAATAGGGGTAGCTTCATTACATCTACATTTCCAAAGTTCCCTTGCTATATGGCAGACAAAAACAAAAAAATGAAGGGGAATTTTATGGTGGAGTTTCCTTAGGACAATGAGAAAATGTAAAAAGTTGGAGAAAAATGAATGTTGTGAACGTATTTACAAGATGAATGTGTCAATAATTTATGATTGATTGATCATGAGCATAGGTCTTTGAAGTAAGGCCAGAAGTGTCAGATGCCATTATCAACCCATGTATTTGGGGTAAACCATTTTTTTTAAAATAGTGATTCAAAGAATAAAAAGCAGGGGCTGGAGAGATGGACCCATGGTTAAGAGTACACACTGCTTTTGCAGATGGTCTGAGTTCATGTACAAACCTACACAGGGCAGCTCACAACTGCCCGTAACTCCAGGTCCAGGTGATCCAATGCCTATGCCCTCCAAGGGCACCTGCACCTATACAAACACACATACACACACGCCTCTCAAAATATAATAATTTTCTGAAGAATGAAAATAAATTAATAGTGACAATTTCTTGAAGCCCAGGAGTTCTTGAGCCTCAGATTAAGTCAATTTTTATGAGTTACATGGTAAACACATGAATGAGTATGGTAACTTTTTCATAAAAATCTTAATAAGAACTAGTGTTTTAAATAAGTATCAAATAGAACTGTTCCCTAAGACAGAACCTGCCAGCACCATTTGGACTAAGAGGTGAGTCTTTGTCTAGGTGGGGCCCAGGGGCACAACCCTGTGCCCCCACACCACCACCCACTACCCACTGCAGTCGAGTCTCAGGCCAACAGGCAGACCTCCTGCAGACAGGTCAGACTGCCATCACCCCCCACCAGACCCTGTAACCCACAAGCCCCACCCACCCTCCAAGACTGCAATTGTTCCCTGAGACAGAGCCCACCAGCACCCGAATGGACTAAGAGGTTGAGTTTTTATACTCATAGCGCAACACCCCAGCCCCTAGGCTTTGGGCCCAGGGGAACAACCCTGTGCCCCCACACCATCACCCATTACAATCCCAGTTTCAGGCCGGTCAGCAGACCTCCTGCAGGCAGGTTGGACTACCACCATCCCACACCAGACCCTGTAACTCACAAGCCCCACCCCTCCCAAACCCACCCACCCTCCAAGAATGCAGCTACTCCCTGAGACAGAGCCCACCAGCACCAATTGGACTAAGAGCTGCTCCCTGAGACAAAGAGTACATCAGCACCTATTAGACCAAGAGCCCCAATTAGACCAAGAGCTCCCACAGGACCAAAGTATCAATCAGACCAGGAGAGGCTCCCTCAGACACAGACACCGCTTGCACCAAGTGGAGAAAGAGATGGGTAGACACCAGTGCAAAAATACAATAAGGCTCCATCAGAACCTACATCACCAAGACCTGAACATCCCAACAAAGAAGACACAGAAGAAATCAACCTTAAAAATGACTTTAAGAAGATATTAGAGATCTTTAAAAAGGAAATGAAAAATTCCCTTAAAGAAATCGAGAAAAAGTCCAACAAAAAATTGGAAGAAATCAGTAAATCCCTTAGAGAAAGCAATTAAACAAGTGAGGGAAACAAACAGTTCAAGATTTCAAAACTGAAATGGAGTCAATAAAGAAGACACAAACTGAGGTAATGCTGGAAGTGGAAAATCTGAGTAAACGAACAGGAACTACAGATGCAAGCATAACCAACAGAATGCAAGGGATGGAAGAGCGGAATTCTGGCACTGAAGATACAATAGAAGAAATAGATTCGTCACTCAAAGAAAATACTAAAGCCAACAAAGTCATGACCCAAAATGTCCAGGAAATTTTGGACACCATGGAAAGACCAAACCTGAGAATAATAGGGATAGAAGAAGGAGAAGAACAGCAACTCAAAGGCACAGAAAATATATTCAACAAAATCATAGAAGAAAACTTTCCTAACCTAAAGAAAGAAATACCTATGAAGATACAAGAAGCTTACAGAACACCGAATAGGCTGGATCCAAAAAAAAGTCCCCTCGCCACATAATAATCAAAACACTAAACACACAGAACAAAGAAAAAATATTAAGAGCCGCAAAGGAAAAAGACCAAGTAACACATAAAGGCAGACCCATAAGAATAACACCTGACTTCTCAATGGAGACTCTAAAAGCCAAAAGGTCCTGGACAGGCGTTATGCAGATACTAAGAGACCATGGATGCCAACCCAGACTATTATACCCAGCAAAACTCTCAATCAACATAGACAGAGTAAACAAAATATTCCACGATAAAACCAGATTTAAACAATATCTCTCCACAAATCCAGCCCTACAGAAAGCCCTTGAAGGAAAAATCCAACCTAAGGAAGTTAGATGCACCCATGAAAACACAGGCAATAGATAGTCACATACCAACAAATACCAAAGGGAAACATACAACACTATCACCAAAAAATAACAGGAATTAACAATAACTGGTCATTAATATCCATCAATATCAATGGTCTCAATTCACCTATAAAAAGACACAGGCTAAGAGAATGGATACGAAAACAAAATCCATCCATTTGCTGCATACAAGAAACACACCTCAACATCAAAGACAGACACCACCTAAGAATAAAAGGCTGGGAAGACTTTCCAATCAAATGGATTGAAGAAGCAAGCTGGTATAGCAATCCTAATATCTAATAAAATAGACTTCAAACTAAAATCAATTGAAAGAGATCAGGAAGGACACTACATATTGATCACAGGAAAAATCGGACAAGATGAGTTCTCAATTCTGAATATTTATGCCCCAAATACAAGTTTCAGCACAGAATTCTACCAGATTTTCAAAGAAGAGCTAATACCAATACTCTTCAAATTGTTCCACACTATAGAAACAGAAGGAATATTATCAAATTCTTTTTATGAGGCTACAGTTACCCTGATACCCAAACCACACAAAGATGCAACTAAATCTAAGTATTGAGAGCAAGTAATGATAGCTAATAGGAATAGCTTATGATTCATATAACAATATCATCTATCATAGCAAACTAAATTGAAAAGAATCATAGCACAAAGTTACTTTGACAAAGCCAGGCAAGATGGGACAAACCTTTAATCCCAAGGCTATGATATGGAGCAAGAGGACTATAAGCTCAAGGCAGCCTGAACTAGCTTGTGAGATCTTACTACAGAACAGGGAAAAAGTTACTACAATAGAGTGATGGCTATCAAAAAAATACATGTTAGGGATAGAGAGATAACTCGCCAGTTAAGAGCACTCTCTGCTCTTCCCAATGATCTGAGTTCAATTCCCAGCACCCAATTTAGGCAATTCAGCCTCCCCAGGAAATCTAACTCCCTTCTCTGGCCTCTATAGATAGCATCTCACTGGTGGCATGCACACACACGCGCACACACACACAAATAAAATACATGTTATTATGTATTTCTCAGCCAGACTGAAAGACCTTTGAAAATACTTAATAAACACATTTGTTGGACTGACATGATATAATAACCCATAATACTACAAAGATAGAAAGTGTGACCTTTGCTTGACTGAATTAAAAAAAAAAAAGAATTTACAGAGGATACTTATTAAGACTAATAAATCCTGGGCTGGGCTTGGGTAGCACACACCTTTATTCCAGCACTCAAGAGGCAGAGGCAGTCAGATTACTATGATTTTGAGGCTGGCCTGTCTACAGAGTGAGTTCCAGTACAGCCAGGGCTACACAGAGAAACCCTGCCTCAAAAAAATAGAAATCAAACTAACAAAAAAGACTAATAAATCTGAAAGAAGAAAAAGTGAGATTTGGAGCATATGAAAGTCTGACTTAGCCTAGAAACTTCATGGTATGACTAAGAATATCTCTAAGAGAAGAGACGTAAAAGGAGAGGAACAATGATCATTCTGGAAAACAAAGCTACAAATACTAGTATCCAAAAATAGTATCACAATCATTTCACATGGTTTTCATGTTAAGATTTTTACCCTACATTTTATGACAAGCTGTATCCTTCAAGATTCTTTATGTCACAATAAAAGTACTAGCAAGATCGAGAAGAAAAAGAATAACATCCTAAACAGACTGGAGATTAGGGTTACAGTAACTGGAAACTACGTGGCTACAGGAGGCTTTAGACTACACTGGCAGCTGAGGGTACTCAGATGATGTGTAAAGTTCCAAGTTCAGTCTCCAGCACTCCAAACAAAGCTGTGCCCAAAGCTGAATTCAGTGTAGCTAGTGAAGCAGCCCAGACTTGAGTTCATGTTTTACTTTTGTTTTTTAAGAGGAAAGAAAGAGCACTAGATAAATTCTGAGATTGCAAATGGCATCAGCTTTATCACACCACTTCTCTGAGATTCCTCCTCTCTTTCTTACCTACCATGTCTCTTTTCCTCCGATTTCCCATCTTCCTGGTTATAATGTAGCATAACTGAAGTATGCAACAGACTCACGATTCATAGCATCACACCTCACTTGCCATGGAAAACAGCTGAGAAGGGGGATCATTTCTGACTTGCACAAGCAACGTTCTTTCCTATCTCATTGTTCTCAATTAGGGCTTCCAACTAATAAATATAGAATTAAAGAAGAGGAAAATGAAATTGAGTTATAGATCAATTCCTCAAAAACTGGATTACAGTTTGACAGGGCAGAAAGATGACTTCTCTAAAAGGAACAAAGTCTAATGAGAACAAAAGAAGAGTGGATGCTGAGAAACGCACTGATAACACTATGTCAACAAGGAAAAAAGTATATTTAAGCAAAGCTATCTCATTTTTTTTTTTTTTTGATTCAACACAAACCAGGGCTAGTATTGCAAAAAGAACCTTCAGGAAGCAGAAATGCACTAGGGAGGTCAGCTGAAAGGTACGGCACAACAAACTCAGAAGAAAAGGGACTTCCCTCAGTCCCACAAGGACCTCTGAAAGAAAATCAAAGCTGGCATTCTCACTTAATGGAGAAATGCCAGATGACTTCTTCCCTCTGCACAGGTGAACAAGGGGTTCGCCGTCACCACTCCTGTTACAGACTGTGGAAGGTCCTATCTAAGCAAGAAAAGACCTAACACTTTAAAGTAAGTCACTGTTGTTCTCTACTCACCCCTGCCATCATCTATATTGGAATGATTGAAACACACTAATAGAAACAGGACAGAGAAAACACTGAGAACTTTAGAAAATAGTGATTATATAATCTTAATTAGTGAAATGGGAAAGGAAAAGCAGTAATAAGTAATTTGCGATACACAGAAAAAAAAACAAACCATTACAGACCTGAAGCATGGATTTTATTTTTCAGTATTGCAGTTCTCAGATAATGGTGGACTAACTTACCACTGGTGGTTAGCTGCTGACATCATGTCACTGATAATTATAATATGGTATACTGACAGAGAGGACTCGTATTTCATGTAGTCTGAGCACATTATACAAAAACATCTCAAATTATGTCTGTAGACCCAAAGCTCCCTTTGTATCTGATAACTAAAGGTGATAACCTAAACCCCTCTGTGGCAGTGGTAGCCAGCTTCTGCTCTCTGAAAAGGAGTCCTAAGTCTAAAAGCTGG